>NC_085843.1:2456623-2506623 GCF_035594765.1 Anolis carolinensis
AGGAAGGAAGAGGAAAGAAAGAGGAAGAAAGAGGAAGGAAGGAAGGAAGGAAGGAAGGAAGGAAGGAAGGAAGGAAAGAAAGAAGGAAGGAAGGAAGGAAGGCAGGCAGGCAGGCAGGCAGGCAGGAAGGAAGGAAGGAAGGAAGAAGGAAGGAAGGAAGGAAGGAAGGAAGGAAGGAAGGAAGGAAGGAAGGAAGGAAGGAAGGAAGGAAGGAAGGAAGGAAAGAAGGAAGGAAGGAAGGAAGGAAGGAAAGAAGGAAGGAAGGAAGGAAAGAAGGAAGAAAGAAAGAAGGAAGGAAAGAAAGAAGGAAGGAAAGAAGGGAAGGAAGGAAAGGGAAGGAAGGAAGGAAGGAAGGAAGGAAGGAAGGAAGAAGGAAGGAAGGAAGAAGGAGAAGGAAGGAAGGAAAGGAAGGAAGGAAGGAAGGAAAGAAGGGAAGGAAAGGAAAGAAAGGAAAGAAGGAAGGAAGGAAGAAGGAAGGAAGGAAGAAGAAGGAAGGAAGGAAGGAAGGAAGGAAGGAAGGAAGGAAGGAAGGAAGGAAAAGAAGAAAGAGAAAAGAAAGAAAGAAAGAAAAAGAGAAAGAAAGAGAAAGAAAGAAAGAAAGAAAGAAAGAAAAGAAAGGAAAGGAAAGGAAAGAAGGAAGGAGGAGGAAGGAAGGAAGGAAGGAAGGAATGAAGGAAGGAAGGAAGGAAGAAGGAAGGAAGGGAGAGGAAGGAAGAGGAAGAAAGAGGAAGGAAGGAAGGAAGGAAGGAAGGAAGGAAGAAGGAAGGCAGGAAGGCAGGAAGGAAGGAAGGCAGGGCAGGAAGGAAGGAAGGAAGGAAGGAAGGAAGAAGGAAGGAAGGAAGGAAGGAAGGAAGGAAGGAAGGAAGGAAGGAAGGAAGGAAACAAGGAAACAAGGAAACAAGGAAACAAGGAGAACAAGGAAAGAAGGAAAGAAAGAAGGAAGGAAAGAAAGAAGGAAGGAAAAGAAAGAAGGAAGAAGGAAAGAAAGAAGGAAGGAAGAAGGAAGGGAAGGAAGGAAGGAAGGAAGAAGGAAGGAAGGAAGGAAGGAAAGAAGGAAGGAAGGAAGGAAGGAAGGAAAGACAGACAGACAGACAGGCAGACAGGGTCCAAATCCCACCTTTCCCACTGTGTTCCCAAGAAGCACCTTATATTCCCTCTGCTTGCTCCCAGGGTGGATCTGCACTGCTGAATTGATGCAGATTGGTACCACTTCAGTTGCCATGGCGATGGAATCCTGGGAATTGTAGTTTGGCAAAGCACTGGCACTACTGGCAAAAGACGACTTAAGACCACCCAAAACTACAACTCCCAGGTCCCCCATAGCATTGAGCCATGGGTTTCACAAGGTCTTTAGAGGGTTTGGGCCTCACAAAACTACTGCTCCCAGGATTCTTTTGCATTGAGCCATGACAATCAAAGTGTCGCCAAACTGCATTCATTTGACAGTCTGGATTCAACCACTGCAATGATGTCCTGGGAATTGCCATTTTGGTGCACCTATACAGTGGAATGAATGCAGTTTGGCACCACTTTCAACGCCATGAATATAGATATAAGATATGATCATATTTATATCATATACTAGCTGTTCCCAGCCTCATGTTGCTGTGGCGAAGGGTGGTAGTATGGGAAATTAAGTACTGAGGAATTGGTGGTATTTCTGGTTGTTCCTTTTTTTTGTCTGTTGGAGGCAAGTATGAATGCTGCAATTAGCCAGAATGATTAGCATTTAAAGGTCTTTCAGCTTCAAATGCTGGCTGCTTCCTCCCTGGGGGAATCCTTTGTTGGGAGGTCTTAGCTGGCCCTGATTGTTTCCTGTCTGGATTTCCCCTGTTTTCAGAGTGTTGTTCTTTATTTACTGTTCTGATTTTTGAGATTATATTGTTCTGCTTTATTATACCACAGTAATGTTTATATATTATATATTATTTTTATAATATTATTTGCTTTGAACTGGATTATATGAGGCCCCTTTCACACAGCTGTATAAAATCCTCACTGAACTGGATTATATGGCAACGTGGACTCAAGATAATCCAGTTCAAAGCAGATACTGTGGATTATCTGCCTTGGCACTCTGGGTTACATAGCTGTGTGGAAGGGCCTTGAGTCCTATAAATCGTGGTGAATTCTCCCCAAACCTGTCCAGTCTGTTCACTTGCTGATCAATTCCTGTGTTTGCTGTGTACCATAGGAAAGGGTAGGAAAGGGTTAAGGGAGAGGCAGTGGGCGGGGTCATGCAAATGGAGAGAGAAAGGAACTCTGAGATGTGCTCACTGTAACCTGAAGTGTCCTCGGAGGGAGTGACTTGATGGCTCCTCAGCACTGGGAACCGTAATGGCCTGTTTGTGGAGGCCGGAGGCTGTCTGTTGAGCGGACACCCCTGCCACATACACACACACACACATATTTTCACTTTTATTATGTGTATAGAAGAAGAAGAGAGAAGGTAATAATAATAATAAATAATAGGTATGTAAAATCTGCATAAAGTACATACAAAGGTGCCCCAATCGTATAACACTTATCATAACCTCACTCAACGCCGTGATGGACTAGTCTTTAAATATTCTACCTAGATATTCTGTGAAAGACATCCGGTTATTTTGAAAACATTGTATTGTTTTATTTCTAAGGAGACAAGTCAATCTATGTATTTTCATCTTTGCCTCTCTTCAGCGAGACCCAAATAAATATATTCATACCTTATACCTATATCTGAATTGAAGTTGCTTTGGGTCTAATTGAATACAGGGAAAGATATAAATAAATCTATATCTATAAAAGGGTAATGAAATTTCGGCCTAGGACAAAACAACAAAACTACACATCCCAGAAAAGCTAAACTTGGCAGCACAACCCCTCATCCATGCCTCTACGTTCATACAACAAAAAGAAAAGAAATATAAAGTCCTAATTAGAGGGAGAGGAATAATTGTTTTTATCCAGTTGATGCCAGTTAGAAGGCTAAGCTCCACCCACTTGGCCTGCTGTCAGTTAGAAGGCTAAGCTCCACCCACTTGGTCTGCTGTTAGTTAGAAGGCTAAGCTCCACCCACTTGGTCTGCTGTTAGTTAGAAGGCTAGGCTCCACCCACTTGGTCTGCTGCCAGTTAGAAGGCTAAGCTCCACCCACTTTGTCTGCTGTCAGTTAGAAGGCTAAGCTCCACCCACTTGGTCTGCTGTTAGTTAGAAGGCTAAGCTCCACCCACTTGGTCTGCTGTTAGTTAGAAGGCTAAGCTCCACTCACTTGGTCTGCTGCCAGTTAGAAGGCTAAGCTCCACCCACTTGGTCTGCTGTCAGTTAGAAGGCTAAGCTCCACCCACTTGGTCTGCTGTTAGTTAGAAGGCTAAGCTCCACCCACTTGGTCTGCTGCCAGTTGGAAGGCTAAGCTCCACCCACTTGGTCCGCTGTCAGTTAGAAGGCTAAGCTCCACCCACTTGGTCTGCTGTCAGTTAGAAGGCTAAGCTCCACCCACTTGGTCTGCTGTTAGTTAGAAGGCTAAGCTCCACCCACTTGGTCTGCTGCCAGTTAGAAGGCTAAGCTCCACCCACTTGGTCTGCTGCCAGTTAGAAGGCTAAGCTCCACCCACTTGGTCTGCTGTCAGTTAGAAGGCTAAGCTCCACCCACTTGGTCTGCTGCCAGTTGGAAGGCTAAGCTCCACCCACTTGGTCTGCTGTCAGTTAGAAGGCTTAGCTCCACCCACTTGGTCTCCTAGCAACCCACTCAGCCCAGGGACACTTCAATCAGGCCTCTTCAACACTCCCTATAAAATACAGATTATCTGATTTCAACTGGATTATATGGTAGTGTAGACTCAAGATGAGCACCAACCCCCAGAGTCAGACACAACTGGACTTAATGTCTGGGGAAAACCTTGACCCTTGACCTTAACTACCACCAATTCCTCAATACTTTATTTCCCAGACCACCAGACTTCGCCACAGCAACGCGTGGCCGGGCACAGCTAGTCTATATATATAAAAGGGTAAAGTTGTTTGTTCCGTGACTATAACAACACAACTAAATGCCCTGGATGTATAGTTCACCTGCAATCTAAGAGCCCTCTGAACTCCACCAACTTTGCACACTGGCGAGGATTGGCAGTGACTGGCCTTGACATCCAGGAGTTATAGTTCACCCGTATTCAGAGAACATGGAACCCGTCAGATGACGGATCTGGACCAAACTTGGCACACAAATTCAGTTGAAGTCCAAAACACCTGGAGGGAGGGCCGAAGATGGCCCATGCCGGTTATAATGTGTGCATTTTGGAAAGGAAAGGTTATCAATAAGAGCACTCCTTTGTGATGCTGGGATATATAGTCCACTTGAACTTTGTCCTCCCCTTTCCCAGGTGTCTCTGGGGCCCAAGGCAGGTTTGCTTACAAGCTGCTGAGCGACCTCTTTGCCAATTACTCCAACGCGCTGCGCCCGGCCGAGGACACGGACCGCGCCCTCAACGTCACCCTCCAGGTCACTCTCTCTCAGATCATAGACATGGTAAGGCTTCGTCTGGCCAGGAATCCCATGTATAACAGGGAGGGGGGGGCCTTGAGGTCATCTAGTCCAGCCCCCTTTGATAAGGCAGGAGGCCCACGCTGGAAGCACGGAAAATGATTCCCTGTTGTTACGCATTGAATTCTGATTCAGAAGTTGCTCTTTTCCCTGATATTTTAATTCATTAGAATCCCCCCCCAGGGAGCACCTTAAGGTCATCTAGTCCAGCCTCTTTGATAAGGCAGGAGGCCCAAGTTGGAAGCGCAGAAAAGGACTCACTGATCTAGATTGCCTGGGAGCAGAGGAGTCCTTGAAACAGAGGCTTAACGGGAGAGCTTTGATTGTGGATTCTTACCTTGTCATAGACAGAACGCCACCAAATAGAGTACAACACAGTTTATTGAAGTTACAGAACTGAAAAGTGCCCGTAGGAAACAAAGAACTAGGCAAACACTTGTCTTCAGTGAAAAAGTCCACAAAACAGCTCCGTTTGAATTAAAACGGTTAGAAAGAATAAACCGGATTAAACAGGAGTTTAATCCGAACTAACTCAAAAGTGCTTACTTCAGCCTGGCAATTTAAACAAACAAAAGTTGGTAAACAAAGGTCAAAATGAACACAAAAAACTGGCAGCAGATTCCTCTCTGCTACCCAAAAGCTACAGATGAGTAACTCAGGCTGTTACTCCTCCGTGCAACGAGCGAAATCCAGGTCCAGGCACATCAATCAGGATCACGGCGGTCAGCGGGGTCCCAGTCCGGTCCGAGGTCGAAAGCCAAGTGCGGGCGTCTAAGTTCCACGAGTTCACCGATAGCCACAGAAAGGATAGTCCAAGGTCGTAGTCAGTCAGTCAGTCCAGCGTCAATCCAGAGTAGGTAATTAATGTCCGTCAAAAAGACGACGGAGGTCCAAGCTATCAAGATTAAACACAAGTTGCACAGAAAAACCCCACACAGTTCCTCCCGCTGTCTATGCCCAGTGTCCTTGGTAACTTACGTATCCAGCAACGAATCACACCCGTCTTCAGGAAGTTCCCCAACAAGAGCCCAAGCGTTCGTCCAGATTACCTTGCCCAACGCAATTAGCCATTGATCATAAACCCCATTTTATCCAGTTCATAACTCCTCATCGCTGTCAGCTGCTATCCTAATTCCAGGTGCCTCATCATCATCATCCTCATCAGAGCTAAAACACCTTTGACTACGCCCCACAGCATCCCCAGCTGCGGATCCCGCTCCATCCCTCCAGCCCGTCCATGGGTCTGATCCTGCAACCCGCCAATCGCCTCCCATGCTAACATTGCCGGTGACACCCAAATCCTCCCTCACACGAGTCCACTCCATGTCATCCTCCTCTGAGCTAACCATCTCTTCCTCCATTCCCTCGGTAAAACCCTCAAATGAGTCTTCGTCAGTTGGTTCTGCAAATAAGTCCCGGAGCCGTTTCCTTTCTCGCTCCTCAAAAGAGTCTGACTCTCGAGGAGTCTTACGACCACGTCTCCCAGTACCGGAGCCAGAAGGCTCAACCATAACATACCTGGCAGAATGGGGCTGGACTAGATGGCCTTTGGGGTACCTCTTCCAGCTCCAAAATTCTACGACTCTGACATGAATGCAACCGAATGACCTTCTTGATGTAGTCCTTTTGCCTCCACCTGACCTCTTCTTCCATTTCAGGACGAGCGGAACCAGATCCTGACGGCGTACCTGTGGATCCGGCAGGTGTGGGTGGACGCCTACCTGAGCTGGGAAAGGGAGGCCTACGACGGCATCGACTCCATCCGCATCCCCAGCAGCTACGTCTGGAGGCCGGACATCGTCCTTTACAACAAGTGGGTCCCAAAGGTGTTGTGGTAATCTCTGAGCGGTTAGACTCAATTTAACCCTCTCTGGGGGAGATTCCACCAAAATGCAGCAGAGTAGCAAAAGCAAAGCTTTCAAATGCAGTAGTTATTTACACGGGGTGAGCAAAGAGAAGCCTTTGACCATTTAGGATTGCAATGGACTGCAGAGTCTCAGTAAAAGTTCAAAAAGTATTTATTCAGGTAAAAAGAACTCCGTTGTAGATAGAAAGGCTTGGGAGCTGTCTAGTCTACTCTAGACTGGTTTCTAAGGAAAAATAAGAAAGGAAAAATAACAAACATCTAAATAGTTACATCTTGCCAGGAGAGATGGCAGGACGTGTTGTTAGCTAGAAGAACAAAGGGAGAAGAGATTAACTGAAATGGTTCCAACCGCATGGTCCAGTTTATTGGGGCCATAAAAGACATTCTGACCAATGGGAAGTTAGTGTCCCTAAAGATTCACATTTCTGCTAACTTCAAAGTAAGGGATGTGACATAAACAGGACAGAGTGAAACACAGGAAAGCCTGTCTAGGCATGCTTTGGAAACAAGGAAAGGATTCCCTCAATCTAACTCTATCGTCTATCTGACTACATCTAGACTTGAGTAGTCCAGGGTGATTCCCAACAAAAGGAAGGGGTGCTGTAGTTGTTCTTCTCCAGAAACTTTGTTTTTGTGGCTGCCACAAACTAAGTTGAATGGGTTGAGATGCTATGATGGTGAGATGAGAAACTAAGAGCAAAATGTTGCAGTTTCATAAACTTTTCCCATGTTTTTATGATAGAACCAATTAGAAAATAATAGCCCAGGAACATGGGACTTAATTTAAACGTCCCTGGTTTAGATTGAGGGGAGTCGTAGTCCCACTTTATTCTTCTTTGGTCAGACCCAGAATAATAACCCTGTGTCCAGTTCTGCAGAGATATAGGATGGGTTTGAGACCTGGCTTGAAAACAGTCTGTGCAAAATGGATCCAGGGGTCTTAGTAGACCTGAAACCCTATTCTGTGAATACATCACCTCTCTCTGTCCCTTGGAGAAAGAGGCGGATTGTTGCACCCCAAGGCAGCATGAGCACTCGAAAACCAGACAAGGTTTTCACATAACACACAATATAACACAATATATCTTTATTAAAACAATTATAAATCCAAAGGAAATTAGGTATAGAGTCTGAGTAAGGAATAGTTCTTTTTAGAAAGCCAATGATGGTTCCAAATGGGTGAAGGGAAAGGTCCGATAGTATAATCCACAATGAGAGCTCGATAGCTCTCCAAAGAAATCAAAGTCCATGAGTTAAAACAGGGAAACAAGGCTGTCAGGAAACAGAGTTCAATCCACTGGAAATACTCCGTAACGATCAAGGCAGCAAAGTTGTCAAAGCTGAGGCAAACTTGAAACAGGAACAAGAATAACAACTGAAGTAAAGGTCTCAAGGTCTACTCGATAGTCACGGCACGTCACGGCCTGATTGGAACCGGAATACTTGGCTTGGGAACAGGAGCTGGAGACGGAGAAACCTCTCTCCAAGAAAGCAACATTGACACCGCAAGGAAATCTACTGAGCAAAACACTTTTAACAGATTCTGGACTGTTCAGAATTTAGGAAGTAAAAACTCCCAAAACTTTCTCAAGGGAACGCTAACCATTGTCCCATCTATTTGCCAGTCTTTGGCTCCGGCAGATTTCTTGTTTTGCACTTCTTTCTCTAGTTACAAAATCTCTACGATTAAAAACCTCGTTCCCAGACATGTCCTTGACATCTGGCTCTATTTGCGAGGGAGGAATAGAAGAATCTTCTCCAATTAGCAAGTCTCCAGAGCCAATATCTTCGGGCACCTGCAGCTGTAAAGGCCCCTCCGTGGAGGGTGAAATGTCAGTATAATCCTCAGCATTATCTGTGAAAAGTGCAAATCCTGAAACACTGCAGGCCTTGGTGCCCTGGCTGGCTGGGATCTAACACGGATGTACCTGCATTCCTGCAGTCTGCCACTCTTTTGGGAAGTAAGAAGGTCTCTTTTGTAGCATTTCTGCTGTTGTTGTTCTACATTGATTAATTTGTTATCCAGTTAAAACATGATGACTCCATCTGTTTCGGACAGATGTTGGTTTTCCTTCTTAAACTGCTTTGATTTCCCACAGGGGCGAGAAAAGCAGTATATAAAGACGGTAAAAAAATAAATTAAAGTAAAGAACCATTGTTTGACTCCCTTAACTTAAAGAGTTATTGGCTTTGACTATGTAAACATGTTGTTTTCAACCACAGTTCAACAGGTCGGCAAGGTCAGCAGATCTCGCCAGCATCTTTTTATCACAGTTCAGTTCAGCAGTTCATGAATTCTTCACCTCCTTTTTCAGTCTTCCATAATGCCATTTTGGGCCTTAATCTACTTAGGATGGTATCTTCAGTCTTGGCCATACACCAACCATACAATTGCATTCAAGCCACTCATTACATAGGTAGAGGGTGGGTGATAACTGGCTTGAAAAAACTCTTTGTGAAATGGATCTAGGAGTCTTAGTAGACCTCAAACTGAACATGAGTCAAGGGTGTGACACAGCAGCTCTAAAGGCCAATGCAATCCTAGGATGTATTGTTGAAAGCTTTCATGGCCTGAATCATTGAGTTTTTCATGCTGTATGGCCATGTTCCAGCAGATGCATCCATAGCGGTCTAGTGTCCAGATCGAGGGAAGCTTAATTCTCCTGGACTCCCTGACCCAGGATCTCTTTTGTCCCCTTCCAGTGCGGACGACCAGTTTACGGGCTCCATGGAGACCAACGTGGTCATCCGGCATGACGGGCAGATCACCTGGGACTCTCCGGCCATCACCAAGAGCTCCTGCAAGGTGGACGTCTCCTACTTCCCCTTCGACGGGCAGCAGTGCCGGCTGACCTATGGCTCATGGACCTACAACGGGAACCAGATCGACCTGCTGAACAAGCAGGAGACTGGAGACCTGACGGACTTTGTGGCCAACGTGGAGTGGGAGGTGCTGGGCATGCCGGCCCGGCGCAACGTCATCACCTACGGCTGCTGCTCGGAGCCCTACCCGGACGTCACCTACACGCTGCACCTCAAGCGCCGGGCCTCCTTCTACATCTTCAACCTGCTCCTGCCCTGCGTCATGATCTCCTTCCTGGCCCCGCTGGGCTTCTACCTGCCGGCCGACTCCGGGGAGAAGGTCTCTCTCGGGGTCACCGTCCTCTTGGCCCTCACCGTCTTCCAGCTCCTCGTGGCCGAGAGCATGCCCCCCTCCGAGAACGTGCCCCTCATCGGTAAGCGGAGCTCCCGGGGGAATTGGGTTCCTCCAAAAATGGGATAGGAAATTAATCCAAGAGAGGACTAGGGTGTGGCATGGGGGTTGTGCTGGGCCCATAACCGTTGTCATGAAATGAATGTGTTTCAATTTAACCGTTTTGTGACAGGTTGAAGGGAGAAAGAATAAAAACACATACAACACCCTTGCTAGGTAGGTGTCAATATATTGGTTGATTGAGACGAATTACCTTCCTCAGTCTCAATTCCTCTCCTCTGACGTTCTGGCCATCTGCTCAGATGCACGGAATAAATTCCAGACTCCCTTCTTATCAGCTATAACAGCGGCATAAACTTTATTGCAGATATGTACGGTTTATTTACACAGCATGCCGGACAATAGCCATTCTCTGTCCGACTACTTCAAAGACCGCTTCAGGAGTACTCTCGCACATTCCAGTCTTATTATCTATAATAATAATAATAATAATAATAATAATAATAATAATAATAATAATAACAACTTTATTTTTATACCCCACCTCTATCTCCCCAAAGGGGACTCAGGGCGGCTTACATGGGGCCAAGCCCAAATAAAAACAATAGCAATATAAAACACAACAATAGACAAGAGACATGCACAATTATAAAAATTTAAACATTAGCCAATAAAAACAAATGACAAGAACTAATAAAAACATGGATTAAAATAGAGAGGTTGTAAAAGTAGACTGGGTAAGGTGCACCATATAAATATTGTAAACACGAGGTGACTGATAAAGTGCTGCAAATTCTTGGAAGTGCAAATTGGGATGGGAATAGACCCCGTGTCTATATCAAGTTGACAAAGGTAAAAAGTGCATGACGTATATCCTGTCACAAAGCAGAACCTCCAACTGCTACGCTCTAGCCATGCATTCCCGCTCTATGCATTTCACCATTGCACTACTGGATTACATACACACACCAACAGCCAGCTTTAAACTCTTAGCACAATTTCATACTACATTAAAACAATTTCATCAACAGTAGGCACATGAATTTCTCCTCTCGCGGCCTCCTCCAGCTGCTCAATGGGACAGACTGTCTCAAAAGCATGCAGTTAGTTCCGATCCACGAAAGACTGCAGAGTCTTGGTCACAGTTGGCAGAGATTTTATAGCACAGCTCACCGCTTTAATAAGACACTTGAGCTCTGGCTTTCACGGAAAGTCCTTTGGAGGTTTATTCTTCAGTCGTTGCTACATACAACTATTTACAGGTCTGCTGTCAGTATACAGAGATATTCACAATCATAGCAAGATACCAACATAACAATTTATTTATTTCTCGTGTCAGAAGCAAACCAGGGGTACAAGTTGTAATGGATTTGCAAACACAGATTTTTTTACGAAAGAAAACAAACTTGGCATGAATACTAAATGTCTTTTGCTCAGTAGCTGTCCACTTGGAGTACCTCTGGTGTTGCTGTGAGAAGGTCCTCCATTGTGCATGTAACAGGACTCAGGCTTCACTGTAGTCAATGGTCTGTGGTTTGCTGTTCCCCACACTCGCATGTGGTGGACTCCACTTTGTGGCCCCTTTTCTTAAGGTTGGCTCTGCATCTCGTGACACCAGAGCGCAGTCTGTTCAGTGCTTTCCAAGTTGGCCACTCTTCTGTGTGCCCAGGGGGGAGTCTCTCATCCAGTGTCAGCCACTGATTAAGGTTCTGGGTTTTAGCCTGCCACTTTTGGACTCTCACTTGCTGAGGTGTTCCTAACCCTAACCCTAACCCTAAGTTCTCCATAGTCTTTAAGTATACTTGTACTCATGGAAGTCCATAAGCATACTCCTATATATATATACTAGCTGTGCTCGGCCACGTGTTGCTGTGGTGAAGTATGGTGGTATGGGAAATCTGATAATCTGTATTTTATAGGCAGTGTGGAAGAGGCCTAAGTGAGGCCTAACTCTGCCTGTCCCCTGGGCTGAGTGGGTTGCTAGGAGACCAAGTGGGCGGAGCTTAGCCTTCTAACTGGCAGCAATTGGATAAAAACAATTATTGCTCTCCCTCTAATTAGGACTTTATTTTTCTTTTCTTTTTTTGTTGTATGAATGTAGAGGCATGGATGAGGGGTTGTGCTGCCAAGTTTAGTGTTTCTGGGATGTGTAGTTTTGTTGTTTTCTCCTAGGCCGAAATTTCATTACCCTTTTATAGATATAGATATATTTAAGAATTTTATTAATTTTTTTATACTACATCAAAAGAGTGAGAACAAGTAAGAAAAAGAGAGAAAGATAAAAGTCTACAAAATACAAAAATATACCCACACAAAAAACCCCAAAAAACAAAAACAAAATAAAAATAAATGTGACTTCCATTCCATCTTCTTGGATAATATTTTCTTCTTATTCAATAATATTTTTTCTTACTAAAGAAAAAAAAATAGTAAAATTGTCTCTCGTAATCTTCATTTTCTCAAATTATCCAGATAGTCCTGAAGATCGTCCCAATTCGTTCTTTTCATTATCTTGCCTGTATTTTTCTTCAACAAAAAAGTCAGTTCCTCCATATCCTTTATTTCTCTTATCTTCTCCACCTACTCCTCAATTGGTGGGGCTGATTCCTGTTTCCATTCTCTAGCGAAAACAATTCTAGCGGTGGTTGTAATATAAGTGAAAAGTTTATCTTCTTGTTCAGTCAATTGTAAGTCTAAATCTGTAAATCCTAATAGATAGTATTCTGGTTTTCTTATAAAGTTTCTCTTTAAAACTTTTTGTGATTCTTCATGAATCTTCATCCAAAACTTTGTTGCTTCTTTACAAAACCACCACATGTGATAGAAGGAGCCAACTTGTTCTTTACATTTCCAACACTTATCAGAAATTGTTTTGTACATTTTGGCTAATTGTTTCGGTGTAGCATACTCCTATATTGAAGTCCAAACAGCACATGCATCCACCTCCACTGAGGTCTGATGCAAAAGGCATCCACCTTCACTGAGGTGTAAAGCAGACACTGAATACAAAACGGAGTCCTGAGTCTGAACATGCTCAGTACAATCACATGTCTGTAACCCCTCCCACACCAAACTGGCAAATCAACATACACATAGGATACAGGTTAGCAAATCTATACACTAACAAGTAGTGAGAAGCTTGTGAGGTTACTATTTCCAAGAGAAAGAAGGGGGTTGGACTGGATGGCCTTTGGGGCCCCTTCCCACTCTAGGACCCCCGTTCCTCCTCTGTTGTGTCTCTCCCTCTCTCCGCTCCAGGGAAGTACTACATCGCCACCATGACCATGATCACGGCCTCCACCGCCCTGACCATCTTCATCATGAACATCCACCACTGTGGTCCCGGGGCCAAGCCGGTCCCGCAGTGGGCCAAGGTCCTCATCCTGCACTACATGGCCCGCATCTTCTTCATCTACGAAGTCGGGGAGAGCTGCCGGAGCCCCCGGCCGGAGCCAGACCCCTCGCCCAAAGCCCCGGTGGGAAGCGGAGGGGCCCGGGGCCCAGCGTCCCCTGGGGAGGCCTTTGTGGACCTGGAGGGGGTCCCCGGGGGGTCTGCGGCCTGTGCCAAGGGCGGGTGCCTCTGCCGCCAGGGCAGCAGCATCCTCCGCAACGTGGAGTACATCGCCAACTGCTTCCGGGACCAGAAGGCGGCCTCCAAACGGACCGGGGAGTGGAAGAAGGTGGCCAAGGTCATGGACCGCTTCTTCATGTGGGTCTTCTTCGCCATGGTCTTCATCATGAGCGTCCTCATCATGGGCCAGGCCGTCTGAGCCGCCTTGTGCCGGATCCAAGGTTGACGGGCAGGCCGCCCAGACTTACAGACGACTCCGAGCTAAGAACAACGAGGCTGAGACAACAGGAAGTGAGAGAAATCCACTCCTGGAAGAGTTACTCCTATCACGGGGAAAAGGTCCCTCCACTGAAGCTCTATCTCTAATCCTTGTTTCCGCCACAAGCCACATTTCCCGAAATCCCATTCTCACAGGGACAGAAAGTGAGGTGAATTGTTCTGAACAGAAGCACAGACAGCAAAGGAAACTCCACAGCCCTGTCCTCTCCAAAGCTTATCTATATATATAAAAAATAAAATGTGCGTAATTCCCATGGAGTAAACAACAAAACCACTGGACCAAATCACACCAAATTTGGCCACAAAAGACACAGTCATCCAATCTATGTCTTTCAATTAAAAAAAACCCTAAAAAATTAGGTCCAAATTACAGAAAACCCTCCAAAACCAAAAATTAATAACCACGCATGCGCAGAGCCTCCGGGTGGGTGGGGCTTCCTTCCCTTTTCTCAGAGTCATCATCATCATCATCATCATCATCATCATCATCATTATTATTATTATTATTATTATTATTATTATTATTATTGGGTTCCTGGGAACCATCAAAATGAACAAAACGTGGCAGCCACCATTTAAAAAAACTCTACAATCTGGACAGTAAATAAAGAACAACACTCTGAAAATAAGGTTATTCCAGACAAGTAACAACCAGAGCCAGCTAACACCTCCCAAAAAATGATTCTCCCAGGGAGGAAACAACCACGCTTTGAAGCTGCAAGCCCATTCAGTGCTAATCAAGGTGACTAATTACAACATTCATACTTGCCTCCATAAACAAAAATCCACTTAGTACGACGCCACAGCAACGCGTGGCCGGGCACAGCTAGTCTATATTTCTATAGACTAGCTATATATATATATATATGAGTTACACTTTAAAATGTACCTGTTCCAATTTACTTACAAATTCCACTTAAGAAAACAAAACTACAGAACTTGTAGTCTCCTTCCTTTTCTGGAGGTTTTTAGATGGATGGTCATCTGTTGAGAGAGGTTGGATGTGGCCTTCCAAGGGGTTGGACTGCATGGCCTTTGGGGGTTGTTGTCCAAATCAAGGAGTGGAAATGTTGGGAGAGGGGTTCCTTTTGCAGTTGCATTCTTCTTGTTGTGTGCTCTCCCGCTGACTCTGAATTACCATCAGTGGACCTCCAAGAGTCCTGGGGAGCGTCTACGCTGCAGAATTAACCTGGTTTGACACCTCTTGAACTGCCATGGCTCAATGCTATGGGATCCTGGAAGTTGTAGATTTGCAAGGTCTCGTAGCCTACTCTGGATGCATCTGCAACGTGGAACAAATACCATTTGACCCTTCTACTCCTTTTCCATCTCCTTCTCCTCTATTTTCTCCTTCTTCACTCTGCTTCTTCACTTCTTCACACACGTTTTTCTTTCTCTGCTTTTTTTTCTCCTCCTTTTTTCTCTACTTCACTTTCTCCTCCACTTTCTCCTTCTCCTTCACTTTCTCTTCCCCCTCATTTTCACTTTCTTCTTCTCCTTCTTTCCTGTTCTCTTTCTCTTTCTCTTTGTCCTCCTTCTTCATTTCATCCTCTTTCTCCGTCTCCTCCTCCTCCATCTTCTCCATCTTCTCCTTCTCCATCTCTAACTCCTCCATCTTCTCCTCATCCATCTTCTCCTTCTCCATCTCCTCCTCCTCCTCCTCCTTCTTCTTCTTCTCTTCCTCCCTCTCCCCCTCCTCCTCCATCTCCTCCTCCTCTACCTTCTCCTTCTCCATCTCCTCTTCTCCCATCCTCTTACTGGGAGGAAAACAAGACATGGGATGATTGCCCTGATCTCCCTTCCCAATACTCCTCCCTCAATCTTCGGGCTGTCCTCTCAGCATTATGCTGGGAGGAGGACGAGACAGGCGATGTCCGAGAGCGCTCCGGAGGGCTCTCAACCACTGTATGCCTTCCTCCCCTGTCCTTTCTGCATAAGGAAGTGGCGGGCATCCTCATGCCAAGAGGACCGGGAAAATGAGGAGGGTCCAAGGTAGACACCCAGGGGGACCTTAGTTTGCCCATGCCTTGTGTGCCGTCACGCCTGGGGCTATAACTCTTAGCGGAAGAGGCATGGACATGACATCTTTCCCCAGGGGATTGCTTCTTGCCCTCCTTTAGGGAAACTGGGACTCCCAAGGACCAAAACACTGTAGATAACTCAAAACTGGTTTTATTGTTCACAAAAGGTTATCCCAATAAGCTGGAAGTTTCAAAGGGGTAAAGGAAGACATTACAGTCTTTGGTTGTCTTAAGTCCAAGGAGCTCTGCAGCTGAGAAGCTTTTCCAGGTCCCTCTTTCTCAATGGCTGTGAATGCCGGAGCAATCCTCAGCCTCAGTCCAAATGGCCTATGTTTGAAGACACAGTCTTCCTCTGATGCCAACGAACTGATTTGAAGGCGTTTGAGACTCCTCAACGTCATCCAGGTTGGCCTTGAACATGAAACATAAGTCTCAAGGGTAAGAACCTCAGAATTGGTGCTGAGAGGTAACTTAATCAGGGGCTTTTAGAGCCAAGTCTCTCTCTCACATCCATCTGGTAGAAAGCTTGATGGTGGAATGAAAAAGGAAACACTGACCCACTCCAGGAAAGGGTGGAGTCAAACAATTGAGCTGAGGGAGCAATATAACTGGTGCAAACAACATTGATTGACAGCTATAAATAACCAAACAATCCAACTACATTTACAGGGTAAAAGCAAAATCAGGCATGATACAACAATTCAAATCTTGCAACTTGCAAATCTTGCAAACATAGGCCATTTGGACTGAGGCTGAGGATTGCTCCGGCATTCACAGTCATTGAGAAAGAGGGACCTGGAAAAGCTTCTCAGTTCGACATATAGATGGCGCCACTTGCACCGTCACACCTGGTGTAGATGCACCCCGGTCCGCTGCTGCCTTGCAAACTCAGACCAAGCCAGCCTTCCTTGACAGAGTCAATACACCTGTAATGCAGCCTTTCCTTGATGGAGTCAATACACCTGTAATGCTGGCTTTCATTTCCCCCAGCATTTGCTTCTGTGATGACACACCAACGAATGCCTTGGTGACACAATGGCTTCCAGGACAGTGAATCCATTCCGGGTTTGGGTTGAAAGGAGCTTTCTAAAGGGCTGGACCTGCCTGGATCCTCCCTTTAAGGCCTGTGTCAAAACATGGAATGGATTCAGCATCCCACCGAAAGGGAGCCAATAGCCACAAGGGTTGCCATGAAGATTCGGAAGCCAGGAGATGGTTCCCATTCCCATTCCAGCTTCAGGAAACACACCTACTCCCGGCTGTGCTGCTTTGCCCCTTTGCTTTTCACCTGTGTGTCCCACCTGGCAGTTTTTCTTCATGAATTAAAAGCAGGGAGCCAGGAGATAGGAAAACAGTGGTAACAATAAAGGAAACAATAAAGGCTCTTCTCTGTGTTGTCATTGAGCTAGAAATCCCTTCCAGCTTCTCTGTCAAGGAGGCTCAAGATGGTCTTCAGCCACGAGGACGCTGTTTGAGTGCAACATCAAGAAGAGGATCTAGATTCACAGACACTCTCAGTGATAAGAATAGAATAGCTTTATTGTCATTGTGCTGTTGCACACTGAAATTAAATGCCCTCCCCAGCACACACCACAAAACAACACACCCATCCTTCCACACTCTCATCACTACCGCACAGACCCCAATGTCACATCAATGTGAAACCATAGAGTTCAATATAAGAGGGTTGAATGAAAAATAATGCCTTCACCTTCATAACTCCTCAACAGGTGGCAGTCCTGGTCTGCGGCAGGTCCTGGCTTGTTCAGGAGACTCCTCTACAGTTAGTTCCATTTGGCGGGAAGCCTTAGCATTGAACAGTTGTGTTGTTAAAGTGTGAAGTATGGAACCCTGCGCAGACGGGGAAGCCTTAGCATTGAACAATTGTTTTGTTAAAGTGAGAAGTATGGAACCCTGTGCAGACGGGGAAGCCTTAGCATTGAACGGTTGTGTTGTTAAAGTGCGAAGTAGGGAGCCCTGTGCAGACGGTCGGTCAATGCGACAGTCACTGAGTTCTTGAGAGCAGAAGGTGTCATCCCAAAGGAGATGCATCAGAGAATGCAAGCTTTTTGTGGGGATTGTGTTGATGTGAGTCCTGTGTGTCGTTGGGCACAGTTGAGGTAGGAACATCTGACATGAGTGACAAAGAGTTGGACGTCCTGTGAAAGCAACCAGCAAGTTTCATGAGCAAAAGGTGGACAGATTGATTGATGATGATCATTGTATCACTTAGAGAGAAATTTCAAGCATAATCGGCATTTCACAAGAACGTGTGGGTCACATTATTGCTTTGCTTGGCTCTTGGAAGATCTGTGCACGATGGGTCTTGTGAGACGCCGGTTGAGGAAACAGAGTGTCAACTTCTTCTGTGACGTCTTCAGAAAACTTGTTCATCGTTGGTAGAAATGTATCCAATGGTCTGGTGATGATGTGGAAAAGTGAACAGTGGTCGTTAAAGAGCACATTCTAAGGATTATTTCTGCGTTTGGTTTATTAAAATATTCCCATCCAAACCCAAGTAACGAAGGTGGAGGCATTACTGTTCATTCAACCCTAGATCCCTTTCCCACGGACTGTTTCCATTGCTAGCTCTCACTCATCTCATATCTCGGCATGTTGTGCCTTCTGCCTAAGTGTAGCACCTTCTATTTCTCCATTGCAGCTCTTCTTCCAGCAAAAGAAAAAAGGAGGAACATCTGTTCCTATTAAGTTTTTTTTTTTTTTTGCAAAATAGTAGCTTTCCCAATAGGGAATATTTGCCAAAACAACACAACTGCAACCAAGGTGCTTTGCTTCTTGTTAAGGCCTCCTAGGAATGATTCTGCACAGAAACACATTCGATTTGACGATTAATTTTTTTTATTGGAGGCATTTGTGTGTCCTATCCAAACCCATCAGATAACAGAGAAAGGGAATAAAGGGTTTTCTGCA
This sequence comes from Anolis carolinensis, assembly GCF_035594765.1. Lineage (NCBI taxonomy): Eukaryota > Metazoa > Chordata > Lepidosauria > Squamata > Anolidae > Anolis > Anolis carolinensis. The sequence goes on from NC_085843.1 coordinate 2,475,023, forward strand.
TGCTCACCCATTTTTGTGTAGAATATTTCTCTGATTAAAATAAATAAATAAATCAGTTTCCTGTGCAAAGAAGACATTCTTTGTTTGCAGTAACTATTCCTTACTTTTTTGTTCTTTTATTTTGAACTAAGGAACTCCAAGCGATTTAACAAAATTAAAGGAGGACCTTGTGGAAGCATTTAATGCAAACATATCAGTATACGTTTGTTGAGGCAGCAGAACTCAAAGAAAACTGGAGACTTTGTAAAACTACAAATCCCAGGATTCCATAGCCTTGAGCCATGGCAGTTAAAGTGGTGCCAAACTGCATTCATTGCACAGTGTAGATGCACCCTTAGTTAAAGGTGAGATTGTTTAGTTAAGCATGTTGTTTCCCATGAAACCTCTCCTGGATTGACAGTGCCCCAAAATGATATCGAGCTCTTTTAGTTAGGGATTTCCTTCTTGAAGGGAATCCCCTGCTCCTCTCTCGGGCGTGAGTCCGAGGATCCTGGCAAGAGGGGAGCCGCTATAGATCAATCAAGGTTTGGCCAAAGAATTTCTCACCCTCAGGATGTTGAAGAAAGAACACCAAGTTGTTTTATTCAGTTTCAGCTGAAAAAGGATGACCCCCGTGATCGTTCGTCAAGGAACCATAACATACATTTACAGATCCACCACTTTTATAACAAAAATAGGGGAGGCTCGGATTGAATTTCGCGCTACACCTTTCCCCGCCTCCCTATGCGCTGATTGGTTCTTAAAATGGCAGCGGGAACCCTCGTCCAATCAGAGGGCTCCCTATGTCTCGGGGTCCCCCACCAATCAGGGATGAGGAGGCGGGCTTATCTAGGAACAATGGACTTGCCGGGGATTATGACGGAGTCATTGAGTAAATGTCCAGAAGGGGTTTCTAGACGGCTTCTTGGGGTGTAAATATACATATTTGTCTGGCAGGCTCTGCCAGACTGTGGTGCTGTATTTGTTTTTGAAAAGTGTCCTGATGAACCAGCCTGGACACAGAATACTATTTGAGAACACAAAAATGCTGGACCATTCTAACAACTATCATGTCAGACGACACAGAGAAGCCATTGAAATCCACAAGCATGTGGACAACTTCAACAGAAAGGAAGAAACCATGAAAATGAACAAAATCTGGCTACCAGTATTACAAAACTCAAAAATCAGAACAGTAAATAAAAAGCAATACTCTGAAAACAGAGGGTTTCCAGACATGAATCAACCAAGGGCAGTTAACGACTCTAAACAAAGGATGCCCCAGAGGCAGGAAGAAGACAGCAGATAAGCTTTTCAATGCTAATTAAAGTGATTAACTACACAACATTCACACTGACCTCTCTCACCCTAGACTTTCCACAGATATATATTAACCTCTTTGCTTAGTTTTCTCCATACCTCACAACCTCTGAGGATGCCTGCCATAGATGTGGGCGAAACGTCAGGAGAGAATGCTTCTGGAACATGGCCACACAGCCCGAAAGACATACAACAACCCTGTCCTGTCCATGTTGACAGCCGAAGTGATCGTGCCTTGATTGTCCCTGTTGTTAAGTGGCCCTGGAATCCGGACGGCTGATTTCCCAAAACATGGCCGTGCTCCAATGTCTTAATGGGAAAAAAACCTAATCTATTGTCCATGGAAGGGGAATCTGACAGTTTCCTGGTGTGAGGAATTATCTCCCTCTCGGATGTGTTGCAACTTGTCCATTTAATTCCTAGGTCAGGTCTCGGTCATTCTTTAATATAAGACAGGGGTCCCCAAACTTTTTAAGCAAAGGGCCGGTCCACAATCCTTCAGACTGTTGAGGGGCCGAATTATCATTTGAAAAAAAACAAACAAAAAACAAACAAATTCCTATGCATACTGCACATGTCTTATTTGCAGTGCAAAACAACAACAACAATGAAAGAACAATACAATATTTAAAAATGAAAACAATTTTAACTAACATAAACCTATTAGGATTTCAATGGAAAGTGTAACACAATATTAGCATTATATATTACTACTAGCTGTGCCCGACCACGCGTTGCTGTGGCGAAGTGGTGGTGGTATTGGTTAAAAATTGTTGTGTAATTTTTATTTGACGTTATTTGCAATTTTATATTGTAAGTTATATTTTTATTTATTATATTTTATTATTTTCTTGTATTATTTTTAGTTTTTTTCTGTTATTATAGTATTTTATTGTATTAATTTTTAGTGTTTTTTATTATTTTTTATTGGGTTGCTAGGAGACCAAGTTGGAGGAGCTTAGTCTTCTAACTGGCAGCAATTGGATAAAAGCAATTATTCTTCTCCCTCTAATTAGGACTTTATTTTTCTTTTCTTTTTGTTGTATCAACCTAGAGGCCTGGATGATGGGTTGTGTTGTCAAATTTCGAGGTTGGGGGGCCTGTAGTTTTGTTGTTTTGTGGGTCGCCGTGATGCCATCACTCTTTTATATATATAGATATTGAACTATACCACTATACTATTATATAATATGTAATATATAACATATAATTAATATTATTATATGGTATTACTACTAGTATTATATTGTATAACATAAGATTATTATCAATATTATATGTATATACAATATATTATATTATTAAAACTGATATAAAATATTATATTATAAAACTGAGGGCGGGGGCCAGGTAAATGACCTTGGAGAGCCGCATCCAGCCCCCGGGCCTTAGTTTGGGGACCCCTGATATAAGACATTTTTCACAAGAATAAAGAAAAGGAACAGGTAGGGCACACAATTAATACATAGGGAAAAGACATTGCACAAGGAAAATAATATTGGAAAATGTGCGTCAATACAGGAAAAGCAGAAAGATAAGCAGTGAGAAATAAGGGCAAGTATGTGGTTTAAAATTGGCTAACTCTTTTGTCTGAATAAACAGGGAGTGCTTTTGTTTGTCAGGAGAGGATTAACAGGGTTGTTATCTCTTGCCTCAGGCTAAAAGGTCAAACACCTTTGGTGCAGGGATTTTAGTAAATCACAGTGGACAGTAAATATCTCAGTTACCTTCTGCTATAAATATATGAAATATAAAGCCTTGATTTTTGAACTATCTTTCACAAAGTCCTGGGGGGGGGGGGTCGATCACAAAAACAGTAGTCAAATTACCTATCCTGAGTCATTTTCACTCCTGATTGTGTCTTAACTTGCATCTACATTGTAGACTGAATGCAATTTGACACCATTTTAAATTGCCATGGCTTAATGCTAGGGAATCCTTTTCTTTCCTTGTCTCTTCTCTCTTATACCTTTCTTTCCTTTTTTCCTCCCCTCTCCTGTCTTTTTCTAGTTTCTTTTCCTGTCCTTTCTTTTCTTTTCCTGTTGCACCTCAGCACTGGTTCACCTTGCTCTTAACACACACTCCACCACAGCAGGCTAGGTTTAAACAGTTTATTGATAAAATATAAAAAGCTGAATAAAAAGCAGTAAAGAAAGCAAACATCCAAATGCAATGGCAGTCAGTAAAAAGCAATATTCAAATGTAAAGGTAGTCAGCCACAAAGGCTATAATCTAGAGGTAAAAGCAATTTGCAGAATATAGTTCCAAGTCTCTGATATAGGGAATTAGTCCTGAAAAACAAGGCAACATATGAACTTCAGAGTAAAATCCAAAACACAGTTTCCAGGCATGAACATAAACGAAAATCCTTTTCCATGAGCTTAAACAAGGCAGGAGATGTGCTTCCAAAAATCAACATCTGAAATCTTTCTCTGTCTCTCCCATATGTACTTATGTTTACAAGCCAAGAAAGCATTTCTCTGTCCTTGAGTTCCCACGCATTTGCCAGCTATCCTAAGGGGACGTCTGGGATGATGAACCTTTAACCTTAACCTTGTATCTCTATCTAAGGAAGACTCCTCTGAGTCACTGCCAGAGACACCTGGAACTTGTTGATGTTCTAAATCTTGTGAAAGGTCACCCTTATCATTAGTTTCTGTTTCCTCGCTAGCCTGTAGCCTCTCTAACAATTCAAAGCCAGAGCCTTCAACATTTCCAGCATCAGAGCCTTCAAGATATTTCTCTTCATCATTGCTTTGGTCAGTCTGCATAAACCCAAATCCCCCTTCATCATCAGATGGAACCACAACATTTCCTCCCCTCCCCTCTCTTCTTTCTTTGCCTTTCCTTTGTGCATCTTGCTTTGCTCTCCCCTCCTTTCCCTCTCTGTCTTCTTTCCTCTCTTCTTGCCTTTCTTGCTTCCACTCCTTTCCTTTGCTCTTCTCTTCTGTTTTCCCTTTCCTGACAGTCCTTCTTCTTTCCTCTCTTCTTCTCAACCTCTTCCGCTCCACCAGCTCCACAAGGATCTCAGGCGAGAGGACATCCTTCAAGGACTTTGGCGCAAAGGGCTGCCCAGAAAAGCAAAAGGCTCCCCGTGGACCTGGAGGAAGGGGAGCAAGAAGAAGGGTCAGCCTGGGTCTCGGTCACTGCACTGCAGGGCTTGCCCTGGGTCTGGATTCAGGTAGGGCCAGTGGCATTGCACCACTTCTTTTTGCAGTTGTTTCCCTTTCTGCAGGAACTGGCTTGAGCATTTGCGCAGAGAAACACTCCTTCACCGACCCTTTGACTGCAAGGCAGTGGGAGCAACAGTGGCACCATGAAAATGCTCCCAGTTGGCGTATGAACCCCAAAGGCCCCCCAGTTGGGGGTTGCAGTGCTGGGCTCAAACTTTGGGAGATTTGGGCTCAAATCCCTGATCGGACCTGGAAGCTCACTGAGTGGCCTTGGGCACATCTCTCTTTCTCCAAGTGTCATGATCCCCATCTCATGCCATCTCCGGACACAGAGCACTGACACAGTGCACATGGCCATGGGCCAAAAGGGAGGACAGGACATATGAACCAGCCATAAAACTCAATTGCCCTGAGGTGGGAGGAAAGGGACTCTGGAATGTGGGAATGGGCAACTGACAAGCGCTAGGACTCTGAGAATGATTTATAACACTGTAGTTAGTTAGGGCTTATATAGATGGGCAGTAGAGTAGACTCTTGTATTCCGAACAATAAAGCCATATGGTATCTTCACTCATTGTGTTTCTTGGTGTATTCTTCCAAAGAAGACTAACCCACAGCAACACAGGTGGAGCCCAGAATTGGACACAGTGTGATTCCAGGTGAAGAGGTCTGAGCAAAGCAGAAGAGAGAGGCACCTGGGCTTCTCTTATCCTGGACACTGGACTCCTTTGGATGCAGCCCAGAATCCCATTGGCTTTTTAAGCTGCTGCATCATTCTGTTGGCTCATGTTCAGCTTGTTCTCCACAAAGACTCCAAGATCTTTCTCACATGGACAGGATGGACACCCATCCTGTATCTTTGCATTTCATTTTTCCTGCCTAAGTGGAATATCTTACATTTGTCCTTGTTGAAATGCATTGTGTTCGTTTTGTCCAATCAGCTTTGAAATCTGTTGAGGTCCTTTTGCATCCTGACCCTGTCCCCTGGAGTATTAGCTCTCCCTCCTCATTTAGTCTCATCTGCAAACTTGACCAGCCTGCTTTCTAAACTTCCATCCAAGTCATTAATAAAGATGTTGAATAGAACTGGGCCCAGGACCGAACCCTTTTCATGGCACTCCAGTGGTCACTTCTTTCCAGAATGAAGAAAAGCAATCATTGGGGAGAAGCTCACTTTGGGATCGGTCACTTAACCAATGACAGATCCACCTAGGAGTAGCCTAGTTTGCTTGCAAGAAGGTAATGGGGGACTTTGTCAAAGTGAAGGGACCAAAAGTCAGAAAATAGTAAACTTTTGCCTATGTAACTTTGCCTCTCAACATGCCTCTCCCTTCCTTTGAGCTGGTACCTTTCTCCAGAAAGTTCCAAGACCAAAAGTTAGCTTGAAATCAACAAGTGAGGTGACAGGTATCCCTTATGCCAAGTGGGTGTGGAAGGTGAGGAAGACCCTCAGCCATTGGTCAATTTTAGATAAGCCAAAGGTATAAATTCTTTGTTTGCTGCGATGTGCCTTTGCGATGGCCATTTGCATTGTACAGCTCTCTGGGGTATGTACTAGACATGTCCAAAAAATCATTTTGAATCATATATCGGAATTATTTCAGATTGTTCTTCCTTTTTGATACGCATTCTGAGACATTGTCTCACAGCGTAACAAGCAATGTAATTCGAACCATTGTTGGCCCATTCTCTAATTGTCTCTTAATGTTTCGTTATTCCCCCCTCCCCCAATTTTTTTTTTACATATTTTTAAAAATATTTTTTTAAAAAAAATTGTTTCTGCAACCTACCTTGAATGGGAGCTTAGCTCAGCCTAACATGGTTCTTTCTTTTAGCAAGGGATTTTCTAGTTTTCAAAGTATCTTTGCACTCCTTGCCAGGGCATTGCTTGGCGTGGTGGTCACTGGTCCATTTCTAATTGAAGGCATTGGGTTGAGGCTTGTGGGATTACATAGCCAGAGACACCATTGATTTCCAGTGTCCTTCTTGCTTACAAATATAGCAAGGGAATTTCTAGTTTTCAAAGTATCTTTGCACAACTTGCGAGGGCATTGCAAATTTGATGAGGATAGCTCAAGAAATGAGGGCGGGAGAGCCCTGTAAAAGTCCCCCCCCTTGGGTTCCTTTTTTTTGGCGATTGCGCATGCGCGTCCGCCATTTTAGAAACATTTAGAATCATTACGAATTTTTGGAAATATCCGAAACTTTTGGGTGAAAAAATCGGATATACTTTCTATATCGAAGCGCCAGCGCTCCCTACTTTAGAAACGAGAATTGAAACATTTTTTTCATCGATCGGACATGCCTAGTATGTACGGTTGTTCACCTTCTCACAGCTGTGGTGGAAATAAACTTTGCTTTTTGCATCTCTCATGAAACTGAGTTTTTCTGCCTGATTTCTCTCCTGAGCCAGGACCCTTTGAAGGTAATTGTCCTACAAAAGGAAGACCTTCCTGGAATCGAGAGATGCTCCATCCACAGCATTCCTTGATGAGTCTGGCATGACATGCTTTTGAGAAATCCATGTTGACTTTTAGCAATCACAGCATTCCTTTCTAAGCGATTGCAGGCTGCCTTGCTCAGCCCTGGTTGGGTTTCCTGCATCCATGCCAATGGGCTGGACTAGATGGCCTTCTGCTGCCCCGTCTCACCCTCTGTGATTCCAAACTAGAAGCCGCAATGTCATTTCTGGAGCTCTAGCCTTTCTCCCTTTGTCCGCTTCCGCCCGAAGAAGCATCTCACACGTTAATGGCTTTGGACAGGGACATCCATTATTCAGAGCTGCACGAAGGAAGGAGAGGGAAGGAAGGAAGGAAGGTGGATGATGGGTCAGGAGGAAGGATATCTGACTAAGGGAACTGCGGCATGGCGTGGAGTGGCGCATTGCAGGTGCCTTGAAAGTCAAGGGGACGTCCTTGGTTGAACTCATGCTCCTTGCACTCCTCTGGCCGATCTAGACGTTGTAAGCACTTGCAGCACAAAGTTGCCATCCTTAAAAATGTGAGACAAAGCAGCCAAGCTTACAACATGGGGACCATGTTGCTCTTAGACGGTGAGTAGAATCCTAGAATCATCGGATCCTAGAATGGGAAGGGACACCCAAAGGCCTTCCAGTCCGGCCCCTTCTGCCGTGCAGGAAGACACAATGCAAGCCCTCCTGACAGATGGCCAGAGAGAGAGCCTATGTGCTTCAAAAAATACACTTGAGCTCATAAAGCAAAATCCCAAGACTATTTTGTGGTGAAATCTTTATTGTGCAAGCCTCAAAGCCCCAAATACACCATGCAGGAAGAGAAGGAGGATGCTTATCTATGTGTCACACATAGTATCTATGCTTTGTTGTTGTTGTTGTTGTTGTTCTTTTCAAGACAGACTTTGCAGAGCTCTTTCAGCCGTCCCTCATAGGGCTTGTTCTCTAGACCTTTGATCCTTTGAGTCACCCTCTATAATGCCTAGGGCACTTTTGGCCCCTGACCCTGTGTCCATTTCTGTCCAGGACGAAGAAGATTTTGGTTTTCTCCCACGTCAGCAAGATTCAACTCCTTTCCAGATGCCTTCTGTTGACATCTCCGAGTCAGAGCCAATTAAGAATGCCCTTGAAACAGAGCCGGCTCTCCCAGATTCTCCTGAAGGTTTAGTGTTTGATCGTAAGGCGTTTTTGAAAACAGAAAGATCGCAGAGACAAAGTTTGAGGAGAAGTGCCAGATTAGCGGAGCGTGGTGACTATGGCTAAGCCCAGTTCTCTTGGGAAGAATTGGGGAGTCAGACACCTGGCGTGGTTACATGACAAGCTCAGTTCTCTTGGGAAGTTTTAGGGAGTCAGGCACCTGGTTTGAGGGAGCTTATGAACTTCAATAAAAGTATTACGCTGGGAACTTTCCTGTGAGGTGTCAACTTTACTTCAGACTGAGAAGCATCATTGTCTCTAGCTTTTGGAATCCAAGCGGCCTGAAGGTGCGCTTACTCTTGAGTAGACCAGGCGCCGGTCTACCTCCTTGCCCAAGTTTGGACTGCGTTTCAGCTCCTGCACATCTAGTTCCTGCCTTGCCCTGAAATCTTGTTTTTGGACATTTATTCCAGAGAACTCTTCTTGCCACTTTGCTTTTTTCCCCACTCAATACTCAAGCCGAGTTTGAGTGTGTTTCGGTTTCTGGACTTTGGACTTTAATACTGGACATAAGACTTTGACCTATTGGACTAATTTTGAACTTTCCTGAAAGGCCAATTGCTTATTTAACTTTTCTGCTTATTTCTTTTTGAAACTTTATTTGCTTCAATAAAGATATTATATTGTTATTGGTCTTTGTGTTGGTTTTTGGTGCTCTCGCTACCTAGGGGTGTAACACCCTCCTCTGGACACATTCCAGCTTGTCAACATCTCCCTTCAATTGTGGTGCCCAGAATTGGACACAGTGTGATTCCAGGTGTGGTCTGACCAAGGCAGAATAGAGGGGGAGGATGAAACATTGACCCCCCCCTCTAATAATAACAGTTATACATTTATAACATATTTTTACATATCTTAGCTGGGTCTCAGGCCTCAGCCCAGCCCCAAACATTCCTGGGAGGATTAATCTCGTCATTTGCTAAGCATAAGATACAGATTGCCCTTAGGCCAGCCACAATGCCCATTTAATGAAGACAATGGTCCCACACCACTTGTAGAGGTTTGCCTTGACAAAACATTTCAAAACTTCTCCTTTGTCTTGATTCAGGTTTATGCTTTATTAATAAATGGGAGGTGCAACCATAGGCAGATAGGAGACGTGCTCAATGAAATCTGTATTGTGATATATGTTTCTTATTCAGTGTGTATATGTGCATAAGATTTGTCTTTATCTTTGAGGTTGGCTTCTATTGTAAACCCCATAATCCTATCCTGGACTATTTCAGACTATTCCCCAAGTCTTGCCCTTTTCTTCCTAGGAGAGTCTTCCAAATGGCTCCAGCTTCAAATAGACAAATAGCAGCTCTTTTTATGCTACAAGGGAGACTCCACCCACCTCACCCAACCAATGACTAGTCAGATCCTAGCCTGATTCTTCCTGAACTAATCAGGGGAGAGAGCAGGTCTTCTGAATGGCTGCCAAAGGGGATAAAATGGTTTGCGCTATATTATACGTTATGTCAGTTCTGTTGACGATTACACTGTTCTGACATCCATCTGGCCAGATGAATAAAAAAATGTGTTACTGCCTTCAACTCAGTTAAGTTTTTCCTGGCAGTCAAAGTAGCCCAGTTTGTCGGGTGATAAACCTACACTGCCCCCTTGTGGCAAATAGCTGATTTTGGTAACACTGAGAGGTGTCTTTTGGTGAGGCACCAGCACTTTGGGGTGGAGAAGGCTCAAGACTTTGCAAAACTACATCTCCCCTGATTCCATAGCTTTCATGCTATAATAAAGACGCACACTTTGCAGAGCAGGCGAAAGGACTTGCAAAACTACAGCTCCCACAATCCTGTAGCATTGAGCCCCGGTGGCTAAACTGGAGTCAAAATGCATTCATGTTACATTGTGAGCCCACTCACTGCTGCAACCTGTTAAGGTATTGAATTGTATAGTGTCAAAATTTCGCTTATGGTTTAAAGCAAGCTGTTTGTGTGTGTCTGTATAATATACAAGGAATCCAACATTCCAGTAGTGTAAGAGTTAAATGCATAGAGTAGAGAGTTATTGCTAGAGGGAAAAAGTGTATAGTTTCCGGATACAACAGGACATTCGTCATTGCTCTGGATTCTGGGAGTGGACAGTTTTAGAGATAGTGAGAGCTTCCCTCGCAGCCAATCAAGCAGGTTGTTAAAATGCTACGCTCCGGCAAAGATATGTAAATATTGTAAATTACTTCAATAAATAAGTGCCACTGGTTTCAGCGGACAGCTGGGGAGCATGTGTTTATTTCTGTGCAGTCTAAGCAGATTGCTAGATTATCGGAGAAGAAGGTAAATTAAGATGGAAGGTGAATGTGTCTCAATTTAACCCTTTCTTGACACAACCGGCACCAGGCACTGAATCTAATGCAAAGGGAAATCCTTATAATACGATTATATTGTCTTGGTTTTGTGTTGTCTTGCTTTTTCCAGGAGCAAAACCGGCCCCAGGCTGGTGGTCAGAGGAATCCTGGGGACTCAAAGAGGATGCCCACAAGGAACAGGGCTCCCCAGAGAAGGAAAGGCGCCTGGGCATGTGCAGAGAGCTGGCTGAGGCCGGCACCTGTTGAGAGAGAAGCAGAGGCGTCGGCAGAGGGAAGCACTTCTCAGATATGAATGTGGAACATCCATAGTTGGCCGTCACTCACCTGAACCAAAGTTGCACCTTTGCACTTTGCACCTTTGCTCTGAAAAGGAGGGAAAAAAAGAAAAGAAAGTAAGTGATTGTAAACAAAGCACGCATTTAAACAAAGCATTTCACTCCCTGGGGATAACATCAGAGCTGCGAATGACTACTTTGGAGACTATGGCTATATCCCAGGGTCTGATCCCAGATTAACTGCTTTAAAGTGGATTATATGAGTCTCCACTGCCAGATAACCTGGGATAAGGAGATAATCTGGGATCAGATCCTGGAATAGAGGGGCAGTGTGGAAGAGCCCTATAAGTTCATCGACATTGCAGAATTGACACAGTTTGACACCGGAATATAAATACTGTAAATAAATAAATCAATAAATAAATCTGCACGGATCATGACCGGGCAGCTACAAAAAAAGGAGGAGTCATTTGGACCAATCAAATTCTTGGATTTGGGTACAACACAGCCAATATTTTTGCAATGGAATCACAACCCCCATGTTTTGGTGGCACCTTCGTTGGATTTGTCTAAATCTTGGGGTCAGTAGTTTGTTGATGAGGGAAATGTTCTGAAACTTGGTGAGCTAATAGTGGTAAATGTGTGCTACTATTATAGCAATTATTATTATTATTATTATTTAATATTTATTATGATACATTTCAACGTTGATCATTAGCAGCCTCCCTTTATCTTCCACTTCTCAAGCGCATGGTTGAAAGCAATCTTGATAGCTCTAAAAATGAGGGAAAAGGAAGCCCTGAAGTTCCCCCACTTACTTAATTACTTAAGGAAAAAGTAACGAAAAAGTAGTTATCTCGGTATAGTTCCAGCACATACCCCGTCCAATTTTGGAAAGACTTTAGAAACGATTCCCCATTCCCATCCCCTAATTTAGTAATGTGTATTGAGACATATTTTTATTGATTGCACAGACCTACTTTTTTGGGTTTCAGGATTTTGAAAACTGAGGTGCGTATTAGATTTGATGACGAATTAGACTGGAGTAAAGATGGTTTTACTCTAGTCTAATGCATCATCAAATCTAATGCGCACCTCAATTTTCAAAACCCTGAAACCCAAAGAAGTATTTACCATATTACACAAACCTAATGCACACCCTAATTTTGGGTCAGTAATTTATTCAAAAAAAGGTGAGCATTAGATGTCAAGGTAATGGTTAAATGTAGTGAAATGTTTAACTCATTGTTTAAATGTACGTGTGTGTTTGCTTCGGTAAGCAATCCAGTACAGAAGTAGTTAATAGCATAGAGCAATGATTTACTGTCTAGAGGAAAAAGAAATGAGACCTCTGCTTTTGCCTACCTAGAAGGAAATAAGTCACAGAGAATGGAATTTGGGAGGAGTTATTCTTCTTGTAGTCGCCATTAATCTTGCTGTTAGAGTAACATGTGTCTGAGCAGCGTATATAGCTGTGTAATAAAGATCTATTACCGCCGGGATTGGCAGACACCTATGCAGTCTTATTTGTTCATGCTACTAGGCAGATGCTGAGTTGCCGAATGGAGGGGACAATTGAGATGGAAGACTGTAAGTGTCTCAATATATCCACCTCACATCCATCATCCACATCTTACATTAGAATCGAGTAAATATGGTATACATATATCTGTCTATTGGAAGAGATGCTGTGGGTCTGCCTGACATGCAATCTCTATGCTTGGCTTGCAAACCATAACCACACTTCTGGAGATGCCACGGCTACGTGTAGCTCGGGAACCCCCTTTTGTCCGCCCAGCTACCTTTGATGAAGACGCAGTTGTGGAGGCTGTGGTCTTCGAGGGAGAGCAGGTGGATGAAGGTGGTCTCACGTGTCTTGGTGAAGTTGGCCACCTTGAACTTCTCGAAGGGCGGGATGAGGACCTCCTCTTCTCCGGGGAAGAAGGAGAAGTTCTGGACGTTGACCCCAAAGCAGGTCTGGATGGTGAAGAAGGTGTCCGTCCCGAACTGTTTGGCGCTCTCGTTCTTGAGCGAGGAGGAGGCGAAGTGGCCAAAGCGCACCGGACGGAGCCGCTCGGAGACGAAGCGGACGTTGCGGACCCCGCGGTAGACCTTCTGGCAGCGGGGCTGGGAAGTGGCCCCCAAGGCCTGCAGGGCCCGGGTCAGGAGGAAGTGGAAGGTCTTGAAGTGGAAGCTCTGCAGGTAGGCCTCCCTGGTCCGGCCGGCCTCCCTGACGGCCGCGTTGAAGTCCCGGTGGAAGCGTCCTTGCGCCGTGTAGGCCATGACCGCCATGGCGTGCTCTGGCCTCAGGCCGAGGGGCAGCTTTGAGGTGGACATCCGTCGCTCTGTCCACCTGGAAGCCGCTTCCGTCCAGGCCTCGGCGTAGAGCCGGTTGGTGGCAAACTCTGTCTGGTTGAGGGCCTCCAGCTCGGCCTCCATCTGCTCCGCGCAGCCCTTGTATTGGTCATCGAAGGAAGTGGACGCCAGGTCCAGAGGGGACTCCTTGGCGGGGAAGAGGTCACGCCTGTGGATGGGGAAGCCGGAGACCTGCGGCCAAAGACATCATATCTCTTACACTAGGCATGGGCCAACTTCGGGCCTCCCTCCAGGTGTTTTGGACTTCAACTCCCACAATTCCCAACAGCCGGTAGGGATGCAATGTTGAGATACAACCAGAAGAGGGCAGTATATAAATAGAAAGGATTAGATGCCAATGTATAGAAAGGATCAGCTACTACTAGCCTCTACGTATGTATGGATGCGATGTTGAGATACAACCAGAAGAGGACAGTATATAGATAGAAAGGATTAGATGCCAATATATAGATAGAAAAGATCAGCTACTACAGTAGAGTCTCACTTATCCAAGCTAAACGGGCCAGCAGAATGTTGGATAAGTGAATATGTTGGATAATAAAGAGGGATTAAGGAAAAGCATATTAAACATCAAATTAGGTTATGTTTTTACAAATTAAGCACCAAAACATCATGTTATACAACAAATTTGACAGAAAAAGTAGTTCAATACGTAGTTATGCTATGTAGTAATTACTGTATTTACGAATTTAGCACCAAAAAATCATGATGTATTGAAAACATTAACTACAAAAATGTGTTGGATAATCCAGAACGTTGGATAAGTGAGACTCTACTGTACTAGCCTCTTGGTATGTATGTATGTGATGTTAAGATACAACCACAAGAGGGCAGTATATAGATAGAAAGGATTAGATGCCAATATATAGAAATAAAGGATCAGCTACTACTAGCCTCTAAGTATGTATGGATGTGATGTTAAGATACAACCACAAGAGGGCAGTATATAGATAGAAAGGATTAGATGCCAATATATAGAAAGGAGCAGCTACTAGTAGCCTTTAGGTATGTATGGATGTGATGTTAAGTTACAACCACAAGAGGGCAGTATATAGATAGAAAGGATTAGATGCCAATATATAGAAAGGAGCAGCTACTACTAGCCTTTAGGTATGTATGGATGTGATGTTAAGTTACAACCACAAGAGGGCAGTATATAGACAGAAAGGATTAGATGCCAATATATAGAAAGGAGCAGCTACTAGTAGCCTTTAGGTATGTATGGATGTGATGTTAAGTTACAACCACAAGAGGGCAGTATATAGATAGAAAGGATTAGATGCCAATATATAGAAAGGAGCAGCTACTACTAGCCTTTAGGTATGTATGGATGTGATGTTAAGTTACAACCACAAGAGGGCAGTATATAGATAGAAAGGATTAGATGCCAATATATAGAAAGGAGCAGCTACTACTAGCCTTTAGGTATGTATGGATGTGATGTTAAGTTACAACCACAAGAGGGCAGTATATAGATAGAAAGGATTAGATGCCAATATATAGAAAGGAGCAGCTACTACTAGCCTTTAGGTATGTATGGATGTGATGTTAAGTTACAACCACAAGAGGGCAGTATATAGACAGAAAGGATTAGATGCCAATATATAGAAAGGAGCAGCTACTAGTAGCCTTTAGGTATGTATGGATGTGATGTTAAGTTACAACCACAAGAGGGCAGTATATAGATAGAAAGGATTAGATGCCAATATATAGAAAGGAGCAGCTACTAGTAGCCTTTAGGTATGTATGGATGTGATGTTAAGTTACAACCACAAGAGGGCAGTATATAGATAGAAAGGATTAGATGCCAATATATAGAAAGGAGCAGCTACTACTAGCCATTAGGTATGTATGGATGTGATGTTAAGTTACAACCACAAGAGGGCAGTATATAGACAGAAAGGATTAGATGCCAATATATAGAAAGGAGCAGCTACTAGTAGCCTTTAGGTATGTATTGATGTGATGTTAAGTTACAACCACAAGAGGGCAGTATATAGATAGAAAGGATTAGATGCCAATATATAGAAAGGAGCAGCTACTACTAGCCTTTAGGTATGTATGGATGTGATGTTAAGTTACAACCACAAGAGGGCAGTATATAGATAGAAAGGATTAGATGCCAATATATAGAAAGGAGCAGCTACTACTAGCCTTTAGGTATGTATGGATGTGATGTTAAGTTACAACCACAAGAGGGCAGTATATAGATAGAAAGGATTAGATGCCAATATATAGAAAGGAGCAGCTACTACTAGCCTTTAGGTATGTATGGATGTGATGTTAAGTTACAACCACAAGAGGGCAGTATATAGATAGAAAGGATTAGATGCCAATATATAGAAAGGAGCAGCTACTACTAGCCTTTAGGTATGTATGGATGTGATGTTAAGATACAACCACAAGAGGGCAGTATATAGATAGAAAGGATTAGATGCCAATATATAGAAAGGAGCAGCTACTACTAGCCTTTAGGTATGTATGGATGTGATGTTAAGTTACAACCACAAGAGGGCAGTATATAGATAGAAAGGATTAGATGCCAATATATAGAAAGGAGCAGCTACTACTAGCCTTTAGGTATGTATGGATGTGATGTTAAGTTACAACCACAAGAGGGCAGTATATAGATAGAAAGGATTAGATGCCAATATATAGAAAGGAGCAGCTACTACTAGCCTTTAGGTATGTATGGATGTGATGTTAAGATACAACCACAAGAGGGCAGTATATAGATAGAAAGGATTAGATGTCAATATATAGAAAGGATCAGCTACTACTAGCCTTTAGGTATGTATGGATGCGATGTTAAGATACAACCACAAGAGGGCAGTATATAGATAGAAAGGATTAGATGCCAATATATAGAAAGGAGCAGCTACTACTAGCCTTTAGGTATGTATGGATGTGATGTTAAGTTACAACCACAAGAGGGCAGTATATAGATAGAAAGGATTAGATGCCAATATATAGAAAGGAGCAGCTACTACTAGCCTTTAGGTATGTATGGATGTGATGTTAAGTTACAACCACAAGAGGGCAGTATATAGATAGAAAGGATTAGATGCTAATATATAGAAAGGAGCAGCTACTAGTAGCCTTTAGGTATGAATGGATGTGATGTTAAGTTACAACCACAAGAGGGCAGTATATAGATAGAAAGGATTAGATGCCAATATTTAGAAAGGAGCAGCTACTACTAGCCTTTAGGTATGTATGGATGTGATGTTAAGTTACAACCACAAGAGGGCAGTATATAGATAGAGAGGATTAGATGCCAATATATAGAAAGGAGCAGCTACTACTAGCCATTAGGTATGTATGGATGTGATGTTAAGTTACAACCACAAGAGGGCAGTATATAGATAGAAAGGATTAGATGCCAATATATAGAAAGGAGCAGCTACTACTAGCCTTTAGGTATGTATGGATGTGATGTTAAGTTACAACCACAAGAGGGCAGTATATAGATAGAAAGGATTAGATGCCAATATATAGAAAGGAGCAGCTACTACTAGCCTTTAGGTATGTATGGATGTGATGTTAAGATACAACCACAAGAGGGCAGTATATAGATAGAAAGGATTAGATGTCAATATATAGAAAGGATCAGCTACTACTAGCCTTTAGGTATGTATGGATGCGATGTTAAGATACAACCACAAGAGGGCAGTATATAGATAGAAAGGATTAGATGCCAATATATAGAAAGGAGCAGCTACTACTAGCCTTTAGGTATGTATGGATGTGATGTTAAGTTACAACCACAAGAGGGCAGTATATAGATAGAAAGGATTAGATGCCAATATATAGAAAGGAGCAGCTACTACTAGCCTTTAGGTATGTATGGATGTGATGTTAAGTTACAACCACAAGAGGGCAGTATATAGATAGAAAGGATTAGATGCCAATATATAGAAAGGAGCAGCTACTAGTAGCCTTTAGGTATGTATGGATGTGATGTTAAGTTACAACCACAAGAGGGCAGTATATAGATAGAAAGGATTAGATGCCAATATATAGAAAGGAGCAGCTACTACTAGCCTTTAGGTATGTATGGATGTGATGTTAAGATACAACCACAAGAGGGCAGTATATAGATAGAAAGGATTAGATGTCAATATATAGAAAGGATCAGCTACTACTAGCCTTTAGGTATGTATGGATGCGATGTTAAGATACAACCACAAGAGGGCAGTATATAGATAGAAAGGATTAGATGCCAATATATAGAAAGGAGCAGCTACTACTAGCCTTTAGGTATGTATGGATGTGATGTTAAGTTACAACCACAAGAGGGCAGTATATAGATAGAAAGGATTAGATGCCAATATATAGAAAGGAGCAGCTACTACTAGCCTTTAGGTATGTATGGATGTGATGTTAAGATACAACCACAAGAGGGCAGTATATAGATAGAAAGGATTAGATGCCAATATTTAGAAAGGAGCAGCTACTACTAGCCTTTAGGTATGTATGGATGCGATGTTAAGATACAACCACAAGAGGGCAGTATATAGATAGAAAGGATTAGATGCCAATATTTAGAAAGGAGCAGCTACTACTAGCCTTTAGGTATGTATGGATGCGATGTTAAGATACAACCACAAGAGGGCAGTATATAGATAGAAAGGATTAGATGCCAATATATAGAAAGGAGCAGCTACTACTAGCCTTTAGGTATGTATGGATGTGATGTTAAGTTACAACCACAAGAGGGCAGTATATAGATAGAAAGGATTAGATGCCAATATATAGAAAGGAGCAGCTACTACTAGCCTTTAGGTATGTATGGATGCGATGTTAAGATACAACCACAAGAGGGCAGTATATAGATAGAAAGGATTAGATGCCAATATATAGAAAGGAGCAGCTACTACTAGCCTTTAGGTATGTATGGATGTGATGTTAAGATACAACCACAAGAGGGCAGTATATAGATAGAAAGGATTAGATGCCAATATTTAGAAAGGAGCAGCTACTACTAGCCTTTAGGTATGTATGGATGCGATGTTAAGATACAACCACAAGAGGGCAGTATATAGATAGAAAGGATTAGATGCCAATATATAGAAAGGAGCAGCTACTACTAGCCTTTAGGTATGTATGGATGTGATGTTAAGTTACAACCACAAGAGGGCAGTATATAGATAGAAAGGATTAGATGCCAATATATAGAAAGGAGCAGCTACTACTAGCCTTTAGGTATGTATGGATGCGATGTTAAGATACAACCACAAGAGGGCAGTATATAGATAGAAAGGATTAGATGCCAATATATAGAAAGGAGCAGCTACTACTAGCCTTTAGGTATGTATGGATGCGATGTTAAGATACAACCACAAGAGAGCTGCTGAGCTCTATATATGTATGCAGCACTCAAATTGAACCACAAGGGATAGAAAGGATTAGCTGTGATTTAATGAAGCTGCTAAGGGGGCCAGGCCATTGTCATGTACGCAATGCTTGGAGAAGTTCTGCTTCTCGCCCTTTGCATCCCCTTCGTACCTGGATGTCTCCTGGGAAGATCCACAACAGATGCATCGCCAGCAACATCTGGAAAAGAGGCCTCTCCATTCTCTGCACCGTGACACAGAAAGACAAAGGAGGTGATGGTTTCTTTCTCAGTTATTATTATTATTATTATTATTATTATTATTATTATTATTATTATTATTATTATTATTTTATTATGACACAGCAAACAAGGTAGACATGCTGGATTTCATATCACAAAATCACAAGTCGAACACTTCCCAGGTGTCTAGGACTGTGTGATGTATTTTCGGATGATGCGTGCAGATCCCAGTAGGGTGGCCTTTTGTAGTTGGCAGATTGTGATTTTGTCAATGTCTATTGTTTCCAAATGCCGGCTGAGATCTTTTGGCACGGCACCCAGTGTGCCCATCACCACCGGGACCACCTGCACTGGTTTCTTATTATTATTATTTACTGTATTTATATTCTGCCCTTCTCACACCAGTAATGTGCTCTTACTGGCTGAAGGCACCGGATCCTGCCTGATCATGGAAGCTAAGCAGGGTCCACCCTGGTCGGTATTTGGAAGGGAGATCGGCAAAGACTGTCAAGCTGGGTTTCAGGGGAAAAGGCCTGGCAAAACCAGCTCCGAGGATTCCTCCCCTAAGGAAATCCAGCAAAATTAATCAATAGTCCCCCCATTCACAATATGTAATACCATTTCTGCATGATCAATGCCATTTCCTAATTGGTTCTATCATAAAAACTTGGGGGAAAGTTTATTAAATTGCCAAAACTTTGTCTTGTGGGAGGGACGTCATCCTGCAGCAGCACATTTTGCTATAGCTTCTCAGTGAATATCTCCTTGAGTCATAACCAATTCAACAGAGTTTCTTGCACAAAAAAATGAGTTTCTGGGGGTAATACAACTACTGTACTTTCAAAGTAAGGATCGCACAATTAAGCAGGAAATACAACTTTCGAACCAGGAACAGAAAACTTTTCAGATGTTGTCACATAGTGTTGTGGCCCTTTCCAATTCATTAAAAGAGGCTTCTCAATAGCTGGGCAACATATAGCTTAGCAACAGCTTCGATTAAGCATGAATTTTAAACTCGTGCTGTTTTTCAATCTCTACCTTGTGTATTTTAATATGCATTTTACAGAAATATGTTTTCATATATATCTTTATACAACTACGTTTTAATAATATGTGTTTATAATTTTTTTTCAAGGTATGTGTGTTTTGACTGTGCTGTGACGCTCCTCGAGCCACGAAAAGTTGTTGTTATTATTATTTTTGTTCTGGCAAACATCATCCTGAGATTCCTTTGCACATGGATCCAAGGCTGTCCATCAGAAATGCTGACCAGGGGCCGGATAAGAAATTATTATTATTGTTGTTATTATTATTATTATTATTGTATGACATAGCAAGACAGATATGCTGGATTTCACATCACAAAACCACAAGTCGAACACTTCCCAAGTGTCTAGGACTGTGTGATGTATTTTCTGATGATGTGTGCAGATCCCAGCAGGGTGGCCTTTTGCAGTTGGCAGATGGTGATTTTGTCAATGTCTATTGTTTCCAAATGCCGGCTGAGATCTTTTGGCACAGCACCCAGTGTCCCCATCACCACCGGGACCACCTGCACTGGTTTATGCCAGAGTCTTTGAAGTTCAATCTTGAGGTCCTGAGAGCGGCTGAGTTTTTCCTGTTGTTTTTCGTCAATGCGACTGTCACCTGGGATGGCGACATCAATCATCCAAACCTTGTTCTTTTCCACAACTGTGATGTCTGGTGTGTTGTGTTCCAGAACTTTGTCAGTCTGGATTCGGAAGTCCCACAGTATCTTTGCATGTTCATTTTCCAATACTTTTGCAGGTTTGTGATCCCACCAGTTCTTAACTGCAGGGAGGTGATACTTGAGGCATAAGTTCCAATGAATCATTTGGGCCACATAGTTGTGCCTCTGTTTGTAGTCTGTCTGTGCGATTTTCTTACAGCAGCTGAGGATATGATCAATGGTTTCGTCGGTTTCCTTGCACAGTCTGCATTATTATTATTATTATTATTATTATTATTATTATTATTATTATTATTATTATTAGAAACACAACAAGATGAGCCCACAGCAGACCCTCTGCTGGCTGTTGTATTGGATCACATGTCGAACACTTCCCAAATGAATTATTATTATTATTATTATTATTATTATTATTATTATTATTATTATTATTATTATTAGAAACACAACAAGATGAGTCCACAGCAGACACTCTTCTGGCTGTTGACTCATCTTGTTATGTTTGAAATATTATTATTATTATTATTATTATTATTATTATTATTATTATTATTATTAGAAACACAACAAGATGAGTCCACAGCAGACACTCTGCTGGCTGTTGTATTATTATTATTATTATTATTATTATTATTATTATTATTATTATTATTATTATTATTATTATTAGAAACACAACAAGATGAGTCCACAGCAGACACTCTGTTGGCTGTCGTATTGGATCACATGTCGAATACTTCCCAAGTGTATTATTATTATTATTATTATTATTATTATTATTATTATTATTATTATTATTTGAAACACAACAAGATGAGTCCGCAGCAGATACTCTGCTGGCTGTTGTATTGGATCACATGTCGAACACTTCCTAAGTGTCTAGGACTGTGTGATGTATTATTATTATTATTATTATTGTATGACACAGCAAACAAGATAGATATGCTGGATTTCGTATCACAAAATCACAAGTCGAACACTTCCCAAGTGTCTAGGACTGTGTGATGTATTATTATTATTATTATTATTATTATTATTATTATTATTATTATTATTATTGTCTTGGCAATGGAAGGTGAGCTCCTTACCTGCTTTGGGGAAGGAGGGAGAGATGGTCACTTTGGGGTCCCTTCGCCTTCCTCTGGCCGCCTCTCTCCGGCCGCTGGACCTTGTTGTTGTTGACGCGACAGGTGTTGTCCCAACCGGAGGGGCTTTTTATGGGAAGTCCCCGCCTCGCTGTGGGGCTATTTATAGCCAGTTGACTCTGGGAGGATCACAAGGCCCCGAAGGATCTGGCTGGCCAAAGGCCGAGGACAAAGGCTCTCTGCTTGTCTTGGCTGGGGATACTGGGAGTTGCCGTCCTAAAGTAGGACACTTTTCCCATCCTGAAGATTTAAACCCACACTTCTAGAGCAGGCATGGGCCAACTTGGGCCCTCCCTCCAGGTGTTTTGGACTGCAACTCCCACAATTCCTAACAGCCTGCCGGCTGTTAGGAATTGTGGGAGTTGCAGTCCAAAACACCTGGAGGGAGGGCCCAAGTTGGCCCATGCCTGAGATAGATAGATATTTATGTATTCATTCTCTCTCTCTCTGAACCAACCCTGTGATGGGTTCATGATAGGTCAGAAATGGCTTGAAGGTATATAACAATAACAACAACAATGACAACAACGACAACAACAGCAACAACAACAACAACAACAGCTTTCATGGTGGGCTACTACCAATGATAACAACAACAAAAATGATGACAAAAAAACAAAACAAAACAACCACAACAACAACAACAACAACAGCTTTCACGGTGGGCTACTACCAATGATAACAACAACAATAATGATGACAAAAAAACAAAACAAAACAAAACAACAACAACAACAACAACAACAACAGCTTTCACGGTGGGCTACTACCAATGATAACAACAACAATAATGATGACAAAAAAACAAAACAAAACAACAACAACAACAACAACAACAACAACAACAGCTTTCACGGTGGGCTACTACCAATGACAGCAATGACAACAACAACAACAACAACAAACCAATGATAACAATGACAACAATGATGACAACAACAACAACGGCTTTCACGGTGGGCTACTACCAATGATAACAATGACAACAATGACGACAACAATAACAACGTCTTTCAAGGTGGGCTACTACCAATGATAACAACAAAAACAATGACGACAACAATAACAACAACAATAACAATGGCTTTCATGGTGGGCTACTACCAATGACAGCAATGACAACAACAACAACAACAACAAACCAATGATAACAATGATAACAATGATAACAATGATAACAACAACAACAACAACAACGGCTTTCACGGTGGGCTACTACCAGTGACAGCAATGACAATAATGATGAAAACAACAACAAACCAATGATAACAATGACAACAATGATAACAACAACAACAACAACAATGGCTTTCACGGTGGGCTACTACCAATGGTAACAATGACAACAATGATGACAACAATAACAACAATAACAACGTCTTTCAAGGTGATGACCATCACCCCAGCTTTCAAATTGATTTAAAAACGCAGCGGAGAGTTCCGCCGGTCACCCACCAAAAGAACGGAGCGGGACCGCAACAGACTATTATTAAAAGACCTTTTTTTTCTTCATTTTCCTCTTCCCTGAACTATGTAACAAATCCCCCCAATAAAAGTAACATTTATTTTAACAGTAACACTCTCTATCTGGTTATTTTGTATCTCCCTCTGACTCCTTCCTTTGCATGCAGTTTCTCTCCCTCTCGTCCCTTTAACTCCGGATGAGATTTCTCGGCCATAGATTAACATGGGGGACGATACAAATTGGCTCATATCTCTATCAAAATTACCCCTAGAACGCTCCTCTTTTAGACCTAACCCTTTCTAAGGCTCCTGACTCGAAGACAACCAGCAGAACCGGAATCGGTCCAGTTTTCGGCACCTCAACAGCTGACTGTCAAACGGGACCGACGGCACCTTTCAAGCCAAGCTGCTGCTTTATCCCGGGTTTTCCTCTCCCCGCGACTCGCGGAATGGTTTTCCCTAGCCCCTTTCTGTGTACTGGGGATGGGGGATCGCTCTCTCGCGGGGGAGGCATAGTTCTCCAAGGACCCTCACCCTCTACAGCTGCCAGGAGGTGACGGACGGGTGCCCTCCACGTTTCATTCATACATTTCATGACTTTATGAAGGAGAAGAACACTCTTCCCCAGACCTACCCCTGGATTTACGAAATCTTATACTTCCAAAGACTGCAACCCACATGTGCCCCTTCCCATGCCATCTCTATGAATTCCTTATGAACTCTTTTTCCTCATGTATTTGTGAATTTCCATATTCTATGTACTTGGACACTCTCATGACTCACTGTTGTATGAATTTCCATATCGGGTTCCCCAGATGTTGTGAACTTCGTCCTTATCAAATGTTTCCTATTGCTTATATCATTCATGATTCCCCTTTATGCAATGTCACCCACCTTTATAGGATTCTCCTTTATTTCTTTGAAACCTATCTATCTGCCTATATGTATTTATACTCTTTGGGATCCCTGGAAAATATGTATTCTTCCCAGCAGGGTTTATGTTCCAACTTTATTTTTTATTTTCATTTTATCCCATATAATTGTCAAATCATGAAATCAAATGGGAAATATTATGACCCCAACGTGAACCTTAGTCCCATGACCCAGACCTCCCCTTCCCAAAAACAAAAGGATAATCTGCCACAGTTTAATCCAATCTCATTCCGATCGCATGGACAATATAGGGCGAGCCACCAAATTCCTAAAGGTGACTCACCCCCAGGGCAAACCTTGTCATATCCCAGGCCAGGACGCCGCAGGAAGGCACCCTGTGGGGCTGTCAATGACGGCTCATCAACAACCATCACCACTTCCCGTCTGATGCCCCAAAAGACATATCTAAAATCTGTGAACGTGACAGGACCCCGGACATCCTTGATGGGTGTCATAAATTCCTTTAGAAATTGGCTGGGCCAGAATTAATCCGATGTTTCCTGTCCGGTCACCTCATTGTTTCAATAGCTCCCGCCTCCTCCTCTCTGATTGGCCCGAGGGAGGACAAAAAAAACGGCTCCCCATTGGGCCAGCAGAGCAAGGCGGGAAACGAAAGCCCGCCTCGTTCCAACTCTCAGCCTATCCGCGATCAGATGGGCAGGGAAGCGGGGCGGGAAATTCAAAGGGCTGTCAGACCAAAACATTGTATAAATATGACTTTATTTGAAACATATGTTACGCTAGTAGATTGAATGATCGCTATTAGCGTCCTTTTCAGCTGAATTGCTCAATAAAACCTCCTTGGCGGATTTTCCTTCAACTTGGCGGACCTTCTTCATTTCAGGCTTCAGGTTGTATTGCGGCTTATATTCTTCTTTTGGCTTCGCCAAGGTCCGTTCCCTCAGGACCGGATCGGCTTCCTTCTAAAGGGGCCCGATCCCCCAAACGCGGTCGATAACAAAGGTGGGCTACTACCAATGATAACAACAACAACAATGACGACAACAATAACAACAACAACAATAACAACGGCTTTCACGGTGGGCTACTACCAATGACAGCAATGACAACAACAACAACAACAACAACGGCTTTCACGGTGGACTACTACCAATGGTAACAATGACAACAATGACGACAACAATAACAACAACAATAATAACGTCTTTCAAGGTGAGCTACTACCAATGATAACAACAACAATGATGACAACAATAACAACAACAACAACAACAATGGCTTTCACAGTGGGCTACTACCAGTGATAACAACGACAATAATGATGAAAACAACAACAATGGCTTTCACGGTGGGCTACTACCAATGATAACAACAACAACAATGAAAACAACAACAACAACGGCTTTCAAGGTGGGCTGTGACCCTGGAGACCCGGGTTTGAATCCCAGGGAAAAAAGGTATATTGAAATCCCCGCTGCTTGCAATTCAATCATTAAAAAGGCCACAAGAATATATAATATTAAGTAATGTATTTATTCTGTTAAGGATCACATGCATTTACTTATGTAAGGAAGTCATGGAATATTGGAAAACGTTCAAATGACAGACAGAAACAACACTTATCTTGTAAATCGCCTAGAGCATCGTGGATGGAGGGCGATTAATAAGTTATTAAATGATGATGATGATGATGATTAAAGAAGACATGTTAGCCAAAAGAATTCAGGATTTGTATATACTCTGGAGTGGTTTTGTTTTCCAGACTTTGCAAAACTTGCATTTATATCTAAGTACACAATAGGCTAAGAAAACCTTATTACATTTTGGAGATATGAAGCATGTCAGTATGTCAGGAAGGAGATGGACTCTGAGGTTGTGTATTTTATAGAAATGCTTTGATATATATCTTTTATAGAACTGCATTTTAATATGTGTGTTTGTAGGATTTTTGAAGTTTTTGTGTGTTTTTGATTGTGCTGTAACACGTCTCGAGCCTTGAGGAGAGGTGGGTAAGAAATAAAATTATTATTATTTCCAGAGAACGAAGGCCAAAATGGACAAAGGCCTGGGAAAAGTCATGAATCTTTATGAGGATGGCCATCTGTCGGGAGGAATCGGATGGAGTCTTATTTTTTTAGCAGAAGGAGGGTCAGACTACATGGTCTTTAGAGACCCCTTCTAATGTTTTCTGGGAGTCTGATGGAGTCTCCTTCCTTCTCTGGAGGTTTCTAAGCAGAGGCTGGATGGACATCTGTTAGGAGAGATCAGATTGTGCCTTCCTGCCTGGTAGAAGGGTTCAGACTGGATAGTCTTTGGAGTCCCCATTCCAGTGCTTCCTGGGAGTCCAATCGAGTTTGGAGGGTTTTAAACAGAGGCTGGATGGCCATCTGTCAGGAGGTATCAGATTGTGCCTTCCTTTCTAGTAGAAGGAGGTTGGACTGGATGGTCTTTGGAGACCCCCTTTCAACTCTAAAGGGATATATATTTTTGGGAATCTGATGGAGTCTCATTCTTTGAAGTTTTTAGGCAGAGGCTAGATGGTCCTTTATCGAGAGGGTTTGGATTGTGCCTTCCTGCCTGGCAGAAGGGGGTCAGACTGGATGGCCTTTAGGTGACCCTTCCAAATCTAGGCTTCTATGGGACTCCAGTGTCAACACTGAATGCCCGTCTGCTTCATGGACACCTTATGGACCACTTTGAGGGACATCTGGTTCTGCCTTCCTGCCTGGCAGAAGGGGTCAGACTGGATGGCCTTTGGGGACCCTTCCAAATCTAGGCTTCTATGGGACTCCAGTCTCAGCACCAAACACCTTTCCGCTTCATGGACACATCATAGACCGCTTTGGGGGACATCGGGCTCTTCCGCCGGGGCCTCCTCCTTTGGGGGTTCCTCCCCTCCTGTGGCGCTTTCTGGGGGGTCCGCTCCCTCTTTGGGGAGGCCTCCTTCCTCTTCCTCCTGGTGGACCACCACGGCTTCCTCGGGAGAGGCCTGGCCGGAGCTGCCCGGGTCGTGGGAGTCGTAGCTCTGGAAGCTGTTGCGCACCTTCATGATGTACCTGCGCAGGACGCTGGCCCCGTCCAAAGGGTTCGTGGCCACGGAACTGGCGGCCACTGACCGCCGGAGCTGCTTCACCTCCGAATGCAGGCGCAGCACCGACTTGTTCAGCTCCGTCAGGCGGTTGCCCAGGTCTGCGGACAAAGAGACACAGGCATCATCATCACCATCACCATCGCCATCACCATTACCATCACCATCACCATCACCATCACCATCACCATCACCATCACCTTCATACCATCATCATCTCCATCACCATCACCATCACCACCATTATATCATCATCATCACCATCACCATCACCACCATCACCATCATATCATCATCATTACCATCACCATCACCACCACCACCATCACCATCATCATCACCATCACCATCATTACCAGCATCACCACCACCATCATCATCATTATCATCATCACCATCACCATCACCATCATCACCATCATACCACCATCATCCCCACCATCACCATCACCATCACCACCATCACACCATCATCACCATCGCCATCACCATAATCATCACCATCACCACCACCTCCATCACCATCACCACCTTCACCATCATATCATCATCATTACCATCACCATCACCATCACCACCACCACCACCATCACCATCATTACCACCATCACCACCACCATCATCATCATTATCACCATCATCCCCACCATCACCATCACCATCACCACCATCACACCATCATCACCATCGCCATCACCATAACCATCACCATCACCATCACCGCCACCACCATCACCATCACCATCACCACCATCACCATCATATCATCATCATTACCATCACCATCACCATCACCATCACCACCACCACCACCATCACCATCATTACCACCATCACCACCACCATCATCATCATTATCATCATCATCATCACCATCACCATCATCACCATCATCCCCACCATCACCATCACCACCATCACACCATCATCACCATCGCCATCACCATAACCATCACCATCACCGCCACCACCATCACCATCACCACCACCACCATCACCACCATCATCATCATTATCATCATCACCATAACCATCACCATCATCACATTGGTGTACTGGTTTGAGAGTTGGACTACGATTGTGGCTTGATCCCCACTCAGTCATGGAAACCCACTGGGTGATCTGGGGCAGGTCACACACTTTCAGCCCCAGAAAACCCAATGAAACAGGAAATAACACTTCCAAACCAGGAACAGATTTTTGTTATTATTAAAAAAATGTTTTTTTTTAAATAAAAACTTTGAAAATTCACCAAAAATCGGAGGATAACTCAAATGTTCTTAGATTTGGTGAGCTAACAGTGGCAAACGTGTTCTACCACCGTAGCAAATTTCATTAGGATAGGTCAAAAATGAGGGAGAGAAGGGCCCCTCAAGCTTCCCCATTGACAATAATGTTCCCCTTCATGTGCATGCGCATCCTCCATTAACGGGGTACATACGAAGAATCGGAACTTTCGGAAAGTTTTGAACTTTTGCTTCAAAATTCAGAAATGACTTTAGAAACGAAGCGCCAGCGCCCCCTACTTTCAAAGCGAGGATCGAGCCATTTTTTTCTTGGATCACACATGCCTTATAGCTACTACAAAACCCAGTGCTGCTTTCTTGTGTCTATTTCTTTCTGCAAGCGCCTGATGCTCTCTGTCCCACTGAAAATGGATGAAAGAACGTGTTAAGGTTCAAAAAGTATTCATGACATCCCTGACCTTTTCTGCGTCCCTCCTCGAACTCCCGCCTGGCCGTGTCGATGTAGCGCTGGACCAAGGCCTTCAGCACCTGGCGCCGGTAGGAGAGGCGGGTTTCGGACCGCAGGGCACCTTCTTCGATGGACGGGTTCGACTAAAGGC
The DNA here is from genome assembly GCF_035594765.1 of Anolis carolinensis. NCBI lineage: Eukaryota > Metazoa > Chordata > Lepidosauria > Squamata > Anolidae > Anolis > Anolis carolinensis. Next base: position 2,503,844 of record NC_085843.1, read on the forward strand.
AGGACAAGAGAGCGGAGACACCTGGGTTTGCCCCGAGTTGGGTCCCCATTCCATGTTGTTGGTGGGGTGCCCAGCCGAGGGAGAGAAACACTCTGCACACACTCGGTCTCTCTAAAACAGGGGTCCCCAAACTAAGGCCCGGGGGCCGGATGCGGCCCATCAAAGCCATTTATCCGGCCCCCACGGCACAAGGGCAGAAGGGGGTTGGGCTAAATGACCAAGGAATCTCTTTTTCTCTTACAACCCTTATTATTATTATTATTATTATTATTATTATTATTATTATTAACATTGAGGCTGGGTGGACATCTGTCAGGGGCGAAGTGGCCCAAGGGGTCTCTTCCAACCATTATTATTATTATTATCATCAACACAACGACGTTGTATGACACAGCAAACAAGATAGACATGCTGGAATTCGTTTCACAAAACCACAAGTCGAACACTTCCCAAGTGTCTAGGACTGGTGTGATGTATTATTATTAATATTATTATTATTATCTATATTATTATTTATTATTATTATCAACACAACGACGTTGTATGGCACAGCAAACAAGATAGAATATTATTATTATTATTATTATTATTATTATTATTATTATTATTATTATTATTATTATATTGTATGACACAGCAAACAAGATAGACATGCTGGATTTCGTATCACAAAATCGCAAGTCGAACACTTCCCAAGTATCTAGGACTGTGTGATGTATTTTCGGATGATGCGCGCAGATCCCAGCAGGGTGGCTTTTGCAGTTGGCAGATCGTAATTTTGTCAATGTCTATTGTTTCCAAAATGCCGGCTGAGATCTTTTGGCACGGCACCCAGTGTGCCCATCACCACCGGGACCACCTGCACTGGTTTCTGCCAGAGTCTTTGAAGTTCAATCTTGAGGTCCTGAGAGCGGCTGAGTTTTTCCTGTTGTTTTTTCTTCAATGCGACTGTCACCCTGGGATGGCGACATCAATGATCCAAACCTTGTTCTTTTCCACAACTGTGATGTCTGGTGTGTTGTGTTCCAGAACTTTGTCAGTCTGGATCCGGAAGTCCCACAGTATCTTTGCGTGTTATTATTATTATTATTATTATTATTATTATTATTATTATTATCAACACAACGACGTTGTATGGCACAGCAAACAAGATAGAATATTATTATTATTATTATTATTATTATATTATTATTATTATTATTATTATATTATTTCGTATCACAAAATCGCACGTCGAACACTTCCCAAGTGTCTAGGACTGTGTGATGTATTTTCGGATGATGCGCACAGATCCCAGTCGGGTGGCCTTTTGCAGTTGGCAGATCGTAATTTTGTCAATGTCTATTGTTTCCAAATGCCGGCTGAGATCTTTTGGCACGGCACCCAGTGTGCCCATCACCACCGGACCACCTGCACTGGTTTCTGCCAGAGTCTTTGAAGTTCAATCTTGAGGTCTGAGAGCGGCTGAGTTTTTCCTGTTGTTTTTCATCAATGCGACTGTCACCTGGGATGGCGACATCAATTATCCAAACCTTGTTCTTTTCCCACAACTGTGATATCTGGTGTGTTGGGTTCCAGCACTTTGTCAGTCTGGATTCGGAAGTCCCACAGTATCTTGCGTGCTCATTTTCCAATACTTTTGCAGGTTTGTGATCCCACCAGTTCTTCACTGCTGGGAGGTGGTACTTGAGGCATAAGTTCCAATGAATCATTTGGGCCACATAGTTGTGCCTCTGTTTGTAGTCTGTCTGTGCGATTTTCTTACAGCAGCTGAGGATATGATCCATGGTTTCGTCGGTTTCCTTATTATTATTATTATTATTATTATTATTATTATTATTAATAACATTGAGGCTGGGTGGCCATCTGTCAGGGATTTTGCTTGTGCTTTCGGTGCACAAAGGCAGAAAGGGATTGGACTCAATGGCCCAAGTGGTCTCTTCCCACCCTATTTTTTATTATTATTATTATTATTATTATTATTATTATTATCATCATCATCATCATCATCATCATTATTAACATTGAGGCTGGGTGGCCATCTGTCAGGGATGCTTTGCTTGTGCTTTTGGTGCACAAAGGCAGAAGGGGATTGGACTCAATGGCCCAAAGGGTCTCTTCCAACCCTCTTTTTTTTATTGTTGTTGTTGTTATTATTATTATTATTATTATTATTATTATTATTATTATTATTATTATTAATTATTGCTTGGTGGCCAATTGTAGTCCGGCCCTCCAACTGTCCAAAGGATTGTGAACTGGCTCCCTGTTTAAAGTTTGGGGACCCTGCTCTAAAACATAACACTATGTAACAATAGGGCCGTGGATTATATCCCTAAGCTGCTGAACTAGCAGAGGTTGGAATCCACAGGACAGGGTGAGCTCCTGTTGCTAGCCCCAGCTTTGCCAACCCAGCAGTTTGAAAACATGCAAATGTGAGTAGATTAATAGGTACTGCTCTGGTGGGAAGGTAACGGCGGTCCATGCAGTCATGCATGTTTTGAACTGCTCGGTTGGCAGAAGCTGGGGTTAACAGCAGGAGCTCACCTCGCTCCCCAGATTCGAACCACCAACGTTTTGGTCAGCAAGTTCAACAGCTCAACGGTTTAATCCGCTGCGCCACCGAGGGCTCCCAACCTAGTTTGTGGCAGCCACAAAAGCAAAGTTTCTGTAGTGGAACACTACAGTAGAGTCTCACTTATCCAAGCCTCGCTTATCCAAGTTTCCGGATTATCCAAGCCATTTTTGCAGTCAATGTTTCCAATATATCATGATATTTT
>NC_085843.1:2511623-2524123 GCF_035594765.1 Anolis carolinensis
TGCTCCTCCATGCCCAGCATCGTCCAGAAGAGGAACTGGAAGGTCTCGTTGAAGCTGCAGAAACGTAAAGGAAGTCTGAATTTGAGACGGAAGGGAATCCCAATGGTCATTTAGTCCAGCCCCCTTCTGCCAGGCAGGAAGTCACAATCCAATCCCTCCTGACAGATGGCCATCCAGCCTCCCACATTGAAAGATTTCTAAAGGAGGAGGTATAATTGGAGTGATGGGCTAGGGCCTGGGTTTGAGTCCACACTCAACCATAGAAACTGTCAAGGGAATGGTTGATATAGCGAAATGTTTAACTCATTGTTTCAATGTAAGTGTGTGTTTGCTTCAGTAAGCGATCCAGTACAGAAGTAGTTAATTGCATAGAGCAATGATTTACTGCCTAGAGGGAAAAGGAATGTGACTTCTGCTTTTGCAGAAGAAAATATGTCACAGAGAATGGAATTTGGGAGGTGCCATTCTTTACTGATAAGAGTTCTTGTAGTCACCATTAATCTTGCTGTTAGAGCAACATGTGTCCGAGCAGCTCCGGCTGCTATTTGTGTACATATCTGTAAATAAAGACTAATTACTGCTGGGATAGGCAGACAGATATGCAGTCTTATTTGTTTGTGCTACTAGGCTGAATGGAGGGGATAATTGAGACAGACGGCTGTAAGTGTCTCAATATATCCGCCTCACACCCATCAAGTGTTGTCCCGCACTTGACAGAAACCCATTGGATGAACCCTAGAGAGTCACACTCTCTCAGCCTCAGAGTAAGGCAATGAGGAACCTCAAAGAAAGCCATGACTGACCCTAGGTGGACAACCCACCTTCCCAGCCGCTTGGACTCCTGGTAGTGAACATAGATGTTGTTCATCCCGCACAAAAAGGCCGTCAGGATGATCATCATGATGAACATGAACCTGGAAGAGAGAAGAGGAGAAGGACACTTCGCATGGCACTGGAGTGTGCCAGGTTTGCACGGCTCCAGACAGGCGTGCAAAGCATTGTAACAGGTTTTGCAAGGAACATCGTTTTGTTAGGCAGATTACTTGATCGTGAGGAATTCATTATTTGGCAAAAGTTACTTCCCAGCTTCCACTGGAAGGAATTACTTGATCATGAAGAATTTACTACGCTATGTAACAAAATTTGAAAAATGATCTGTTCCTGGTTTGAAAGTGTAGTTTCCTGTTTGATTGTGAGGTCTTTACTTTGAAAGTTGTTCTACTCCAGAAACTTCGTTTTTGTGGTTACCACAAACTTTGTTGAATTGGTTGAAACTCAATGATGAGAAATCCATTGAAAAACTAGTGCAAAATGTAATAAACTTTTCTCATCTCTTTATGATAGAACCAATTAGGAAATGGCATTTGTTACCCAGGAACAAAAATCGTGCTAGATAGTGTTATTTGTAATTATGAGGTTGAATGAAAAGTAATGCCTCCACCTTGGTAACTCCTCAACAGATGGCAGTCCTGGTCTGCGACAGGTCCTGGCTTGTTCAGTAGACTCTCCTCTACAGTTAGTTCCATTTGGCGGGAAGCCTTAGCATTGAACGGTTGTGTTGAATGGCTTCCCCATCTGTGCAGGGTTCCCTACTTTGCACTTTAACAACACAACCATTCAATGGTAAGGCTTGCCCGTCTGCGCAAGGTTCCATACTTCGCACTTTAACAACACAACCGCTCAATGATAAGGCTTCCCCATCTGCGCAGGGTTCCATACTTTGCCCTTTAACAACACAACCGTTCAAGGCTAAGGCTTCCCCGTCTGCGCAAGGTTCCATACTTCGCATTTTAACAACACAACCTTTCAATGCTAAGGCTTCTCCGTCTGCGCAGAGTTCCATACTTTGCACTTTAACAAGACAACCGTTCAATGCAAAGGCTTCCCCGTCTGCGCAGGGTTCCATACTTTGCACTTTAACAAGACAACCATTCAATGCTAAGGCTTGCCCGTCTGCGCAAGGTTCCATACTTCGCACTTTAACAACACAACCGCTCAATGATAAGGCTTCCCTGTCTGCGCAGGGTTCCATACTTTAAACTTTAACAACACAACCGTTCAATGCTAAGGCTTCCCCATCTGCGCAGGGTTCCATACTTTGCACTTTAACAACACAACCATTCAATGCTAAGGCTTGCCCGTCTGCGCAAGGTTCCATACTTCGCACTTTAACAACACAACCGTTCAAGGCTAAGGCTTCCCCGTCTCCGCAGGGTTCCATACTTCGCATTTTAACAACACAACCGTTCAATGCTAAGGCTTCCCCATCTGCGCAGGGTTCCATACTTTGCACTTTAACAACACAACCGTTCAATGCTAAGGCTTCCTGCCAAATGGAACTAACTGTAGAGGAGAGTCTCCTGAACAAGCCAGGACCTGCCGCAGACCAGGATTGCCATCAGTTGAGGAGTTATGAAGGTGGAGGCATTACTTTTCAAAGTTTTTGAAAGATTGAAAATCATTTAGATCTTATAGGCCAGGCATGGGCCAACTTCGGCCCTTCCCCCAGGTGTTTTGGACTTCAACTCCCACAATTTCTATCATATAGGCACAATTCACCATCGAGAATTGACATGATCTGGACAATAAAAGGCCTTACTATACAACTGTTAAGCTCTGAGATCCCTCCAAGGACGGTGTCAGACCATGCCCCTATTTCAATGAAACTAAAATGACAAGACAGACAATGGACATGGAAGCTTAATGACAATTTACTCAAGAGCAACCACAATAACAGGGCAGGGATACCGGATCATGTCGTCGATCATCTTCCCGATGGAGATCTGGAGGGTGCCCAGGGTCTCGTGGGCCGGCAGGATGTAGGCCAGGCGGGTGAAGCTCAGCATGCTGGTCACCGCAAAGAGCACCTCTGCCAGGAACTGGGGGTCTTCCGCCCGCCACTCCCCACGCACTGCAATACATACACACACACACAGTCTTAGAGCTGGAAGAGACCCCTAAAGGCCATCCAGTCCAGCCCCCGTCTGCCATTAAATGAGACACCATCTGAGCCCTCCCGATAGGCAGCCATCCTGCCTCCTTTTATATAATCAGAGAATCCTAGAGTTGGAAGGGACCTCTAAAGGCCATCCAGTCCAATTCCTTTCCACCAGGCAGGAAGAGACATTCTGATTCCTCCTGACAGATGGCCTGTCAAAGTATTTGCAGCGCAGTAGTAGTTGGATGGAAGCAGTGGAGCGCAGAACGAAGAGACACTCAGAGACATTGGTAAAACTATTTACAAATCAACACAAACAGACTTGCAGACGACAGACGAACACAGGACTGTTCTGTTCTCCAACAGAATTTGACTCGAACTCTAGGCAGACAGAACTCAACTGAACTGACGCAATCGGTATGCACAAACACTTGTGTCTGGATACTCTCTAGTTCCAGCCACACATCAAGGTCATCATAGCTTCTTGGCATTAACTCTTTCCACACTATGGTACATTCTGGATGATGCAATCAGTTGCAATACAAGCATGGCACAAATTGCATTTAAACACTATCAATACACAAATTCCACATTAACATGGCCACCCAGCCCTTTTTAAGTGATCAGAGAATCCTAGAATTAGAAGGAAGCCCAAAGGCTATGGGAGAAAATAGCATGTGCACATGCTCAGGGTTTTGCCAATAAAACTGAGCTGTATCTCAGTTTTGTGTGGCACTTTCCTCTGTCCACCCAGCAGGGTGTTTTGATCAAATAAACGTATTGAACGATTGCCTTGCTTGCAGTATTTTGGGGCCATTTGATAAAAGAAGGACACCCCAACACCTTTTGGATAATGATTCCTATGGCAAGGGTTTGGTGTTGTTCCCGAAGGGTCTCACCGGCCTGGGTGTAGTAATGGCACTCCTGGGAGGAAGCGCCGCCGTCTTGGCAGGAGACCCGTCCCTTGAGGAAGATCAGGACCCGGAGCACGAAGGAGGCCAGGTACATGCTGAGGATGACCACGTCCAGGAAGTTCCACCAGTCCAGCAGGTAGCTGCGCAGGCCCTCGATCCACACCTCCTTGCACTCGAACCAGAAGAAGCCTGGAAGGGCAGGCAAAGGGCAAGCCAGGGTCAGCTCTGGACATCACCGCTTGGCCACCTGGGCCTCTTTGCTCCCATTGGATCTCTTTCCAAATCTTGTTTACCTTGTACTTGAAAGGTTGGAAGGGACCCCCAAGGGGCATCTAGTCTGATCTATAGTGTCATCTAGTGGGTCATCTAGTCTGACCCACTGTGAGTCAGACTAGATGACCCTTGGGGGTCCCTTTCAGTGGTGGCCCTTGGAACAAAGCCTTTGTGTGGGATATAAGGACTGGAATGAGAGGAAGGGACCCCAAGGGTCATCTAGTCTGACCCACTGCAGGTCAGACTAGATGACCCTTGGGGACCCCTTTCAGGGGTGGCCCTTGGAGCAAAGCCTTTGTGGGGGATATAAGGACTGGAATGAGAGGAAGGGACCCCAAGGCTCATCTAGTCTGACCCACTGCAGGTCAGACTAGATGATCCTTGCGGGACCCTTGCAATGGTGGTCCTTGGAACAAAACTTTAGTGAGGGATATAAGGACTGGAATGAGAGGAAGGGACCCCAAGGGTCATCTAGTCTGAGCCACTGCAGGTCAGACTAGATGATCCTTGCGGGACCCTTGCAATGGTGGTCCTTGGAACAAAACTTTAGTGAGGGATATAAGGACTGGAATGAGAGGAAGGGACCCCAAGGGTCATCTAGTCTGAGCCACTGCAGGTCAGACTAGATGACCCTTGGGGGTCCCTTTCAGTGGTGGCCCTTGGAACAAAGCCTTTGTGTGGGATATAAGGACTGTAATAAGAGGAAGGGACTCCAAGGGTCATCTAGTCTGACCCACTGCAGGTCAGACTAGATGATCCTTAGGGGTCACTTGTAATAGTGGTCCTTGGAACAAAACTTTAGTGGGGGATATAAGGACTGGAATGAGAGGAAGGGGCCCCAAGGGTCATCTATGGTGTTGAAGGGGACTGAATGAGAAAGAAAGAAGGAGAAAGAGCAATTCACCCCCCCGCGCCTTTGATGAACGGGACTGCTCGCATTGGAAGGAATCTGAATGTCTACAGCCAAAACCCGACCTCTGTCATTTTGCATGATTATGTCAGAATATGATGTTTTGTTTCTCTGGGATCTGGGACCGCCAGATCAGCCCCTTCAATGGGCCAGTTCATGTCCATCCCATGGAACAATAGCCTTCTTGGGTAGAACCAGAGATGCCCTCAATCACTTTGTTATCAATAAAAGGAACCTCATTCATCGACGCTTAATCATCCCTTGTCCCAGCCCATGCTGGCCAGTGAGCCAAGCCCCTCTCTGTGACTGGTCAGAATTAGAGGCTTGGCTGCACCCTATGTATAAAAAAGGCTGTGAAACTGTATTCTGGATGCTATCTACTTTGTGAATGAATCACTAGCTAGAATCTTATCTGCAAATAATAAATCTTCCTTGGCTGAAAATCACCTTTTCTCCTTGCTTGCTGGCTAATTTCAATTGGTCCTAATCTGTATGCTTGCCATAGCAGGGACTCACTCAAAACGGGAAAGCTCAGGCGGATCACTTGCCTGGGTTTCTGCCAACAGGCTTCTGCCTGGTCTCACTGCCAGGGGTTGCCTCCTAAAATGGGGCCAACAGTTTCTGGAGTGGAACAACTACTTTCAAAGTTAGGATCGCACCATTAAACAGGAAATAACACTTTCAAACCTGGAACATAACATTTTTTTCAAATTTTGTTACATAATGTAATATAATTAAAAGCTGAAGTCGAAATTAAAATAAATATTATTTTTATAATTTTTTGGGTTTACTGACATTACAGTTGTGGTCATTTCATAGAATCATTGAGTTGAAAGTGACCCCATGGGCCATCTAGTCCAACCCCCTTTATTCTGCCATGCAGGAAAAGCACCATCAAAGTGGATGGTTCAAGTTGTGTCCATCTGAGGTTCCTCTGCTCGAACCTGAGACTGACTTCTGAGCATGGAAACACTTTGTGCTTTTGATAGAACGAAGCCATGGAGGTGAAGGCCCACCTGCCACCCAAATCATGTGGAGGGAGGTCTCCAGGAGGCTCTGGTTGCGTCCCGAAAAGGCCCCGTGGTTCTGCTCCAGGACCAGAGACTCCGCCAGAAGGAAGACCAGGAACCAGACGTAGGAAGCCGAGTGAAGCAGGAACTTGATCACCGGGATCTTCAGCATTTTGCCCACCTGGAAGGAGAGGGATCATAGAATCATAGAATCATAGAGTTGGAGGAGACCTCATGCAGAAGGAGATCCCATTGGACTCAACAGCTCTTACAACGAGAAAGTTCTTCCTCATGTTTAGGTGGGATCCCTTTTCCTACGATTTGAACTCCCTCCTCTGGACACCTTCCAGCTTAGAGTCGGTCTTTCTCTTGAGTGGCTTTGCCCAGAATTAGAGACAGACCTTTGGCCACGTGGTCCACTCACCTTGGACTTGGGGGCGAACCAGTAGACCAGGCAGAGGAAGGGCATGGTCAGGAAGATGGAGCAGGAGACAAAGACCTTCCAGAGGCTGTTGCTGCCCCTCCAGCTGGGAAGACTCCCACACCAGATGGAGGAGAGGACCTGCTGGCAGATGGGGTGGGCCACGAACTGGGAGACACAGGAGAGACATAGTTTATTTATTTATTCATTTATTTACAGTATTTATATTCCGCCCTTCTTTCTCACCCCGAAGGGGACTCAGGGCGGATTACAATGAACACATATATGGCAAACATTCAATGCCAACAGACAAACAACATTTAGTTTTAGACAGAAACAGAGGCATTTTTAACATCTTTCCAGTTTCACGGTTCCGGCCACAGGGGGAGCTGTTGCTTCACCGTCCATTGGTGGCTGTTCTTCCTCTTCTTTTCCTCGTGAGCAGTTTTATGGTGTTGTAGATTAGTTAAATTAGCCTCCCGCATAAAGCGTACCTTAAATTTTCCCTACTTGATAGATGCAACTGTCTTTCGGGGCTGCTAGGTCAACAGCAAGCCGAGGCTATTTTTTTTTTTAATGGTCGGAGGCTTAACCCGACCCGGGCTTTGAACTCATGACCTCTCGGTCGGTAGTGATTTATAGCAGCTGGTTACTAGCCAGCTGCGCCACAGCCCGGCCCTAAAGGCCCACCTAGTTCAGCCGGACCAAAGGCCCATCTAGAATCATGGAATCCTAGAGTTGGAAGAGACCTGGTGGGCCATCCAGTCCAACCCCATTCTGCTAAGAAGCAGGAAATCACATTCAAAGCACCCCCAACAGATGGCCAGCCAGCCTCTGTTTCAAAGCCACCTCCACACCCTGGGGCAGAGAGTTCCACTGCTGAACAGCTCTTCTCATAGTGAAGTTCTTCCTAATGTTCAGGTGGAATCTCCTTTCCTGAAGTTTGAAGCCACCTGTTTCGATGCGGCAACACTGCCGAAGGCTCCATCCCTTCTGGGGTTCAGAGAGAAACTGAAGACCTGGCTATGCGCACAAGCGTTTAAAGAATAAGTCTTTACTGGGGGCCGGGTTGTGGCGCAGCTGGCTAGTAACCAGCTGCTATAAATCACTACTGACCGAGAGCTCATGAATTCGAAGCCCGGGTCAGGTTAAGCCTCCGACCATAAAAGGCTAATTTAACTAATGTACACGAGGAAAAGAATGAGGAAGAACAGCCACCAATGGACGGTGAAGCAACAGCTCCCCCTGTGGCCGGAATCGTGAAGCTGGAAAAGACGTTAAAAATGCCTCTGTTTCTGTCTAAAACTGAATGTTGTTTGTCTGTTGGCATTGAATGTTTGCCATATATGTGTTTATTGTAATCCGCCCTGAGTCCCCTTCGGGGTGAGAAAGAAGGGCGGAATATAAATACTATAAATAAATAAATAAATAAATAAATAAATAAATAAATACTGGCTTCAACTTGGTCTGGAATAAAGGTTTTTCTACGAGGTCTGGCAGACAAATGGCATAAGCACTTTGCACTATTTTAAATTTTGTATAAAAGGTAAAGGCCCAGTCGTGTCCAACTCTGGGGGTTGGTGCTCATCTCCATTTCTAAACCGAAGAGCCGGCGTTGTCCGTAGACACCTCCAAGGTCATGTGGCCACTGGCATGACTGCATGGAGCGCCATTACCTTCCTGCCGAAGCAGTACCTATTGATCTACTCACATTTGCATGTTTTCGAACTGCTAGGTTGGCAGGAGCTGGAGCTAACAGCGGGTGCTCAAGCCGCTCCCGGGGTTTGAACCTGGGACCTTTCGGTCTGCAAGTTCAGCAGCTCAGCGCTTTAACGCACTTCGCCACCGGGGCTCAAAATTTTGTATACAAATTTTGCATATTGTATATTATAATTGTTTTAACTGTTTTAATGTTTATTTTATTGTACTGGCATAAATTGCCAGTCTGTAAGCCACCCTGAGTCCCCTCGGTTGAGAAGGGCGGGGTGGAAATGATAGAAATAAAGTTGGACGCTGCTAGGGATGGCTTTTGGGGGTCCTTTGAAATGTTGTGGAATATGGACCACCTGGGAGTCCAATGGAGTCTCATTCTTTGGAGGTTTTTAAACAGAAGGTGGGTGGTCATCTATCTATCTATCTAGCTAGCTATCATGTTCCACTTTCTCATCAATCTACTTATCCATCCAGCTATCTACCCATCTATTTACCTACAGAGGCTGGGAGGCCATCTGTTGGGAAGGCTTGGAGTGTTCCTTCCTTCCTGGCAGAAGGGGGGTTGGACTGGATGGCCTTTGGGGGTCCTTTCCAACTGTATAGGGATCTATCTATGCATGCCCCCCCCCAAAAACCGCTCACCCGTTTCTGGTTGTAGTTGACGGCCAGCCGTAGCCGGGCCAGGTTGGGGATGCCCTCCTCGAAGGCCTGGTCATCCAGGGCGCCCCCCTCCTCTTCCTCGGCCTCCCCCACGCCGTTGTCGTCGTTCAGCACAGCGGTCACTTCGCTCTGGTTGCGGCACATGCCCAGCAGCTCAAAGGCAAACTCCTGGCAGAGCTGCTCCAGCGCCAGGTACTCCGGCTGGAAGGAAGGAAGGAAGGAAGGAAGGAAGGAAGGAAGGAAGGAAGGAAGGAAGGAAGGAAGGAAGGAAGGAAGGAAGGAAGGAAGGAAAAGGCGGTGAGGGCAAGACTTCCTTCAGGGGTCAAACTAGCCCTAAGGCTTCGTCCACTGGGTGCCCCTATTTCACTGTGGAAGGGATGAAGTTTCTGCATCCATTCCGCAGTGTAGAGGCAACCAGGGGATGAAGCCTTAGGGACGGACAGCCAGACGGATGGACAGAGGGATAGATGGATGGCTGAACAGATGGATGGACAGATGGACAGTCTGTCTGTCTGTCCAATCTTTGGACCCAAGCCTTTGCATTCCTTTTTAACTTCATCTATCTATCTATCCATCCATCCATCCATCCAACCATCTTTATTTCCTTCTGTCCATCTATCCATCCACCTATTCGTCTACCCATCCATCAATTCATCAGTTTCTATCACTTAACTAGTCTTTGGACCTGAGTCTTTGCCTTCCTTCTTAAATTCATCTATCTGTTTGTCCATCCATCCATCCATCCATCCATCCATTCATCTATCTTTCCTTCTATCCATCAATCCATCTGCCTATTTATCTACAAATCCATTCATTCTCTACTCTGGACCTAAGCCTTTGTCTTCCTTCTTAACTTCATTTATCTGTCTGTCTGTCTGTCTGTCTGTAGGTCTATCTGTTTGTCTGTCTGTCTGTCCGTCCACCCACCCACCCACCCATCTATCTTTCCTTCTATCCATCTATCCATCTGCCTATTCATCTACCATTCACCCATCTCTGTTACTTAACCAGTCTCTGGATCTGAGCCTTTGCCTTCCTTCTTAACTTCATCTATCTATCTATCTATCTATCTATCTATCTATCTATCTATCTATCTATATCTATTCATCCATCCATCCATCCATCCATCCATCTATCCACCCAACCAACCATCTTTATTTCCTATGCATCTATTCATCCACCTATTTGTCTACCAGTCCATCAATTCATCAATCTCTATCACTTAACCAGTCTTTGTACCTGAGTCTTTGCCTTCTGAACTTCATCTATCTGTCTGTCTGTCCATCTATCCATCTGTCTGTCTGTCTGTCTGTCTCTCTATTTGTCCGTCCATCCATTCAACCATCTATCTGGCCTTCTATCCATCAATCCATCTGCCTATTTATCTATAAATCCATTCATTCACCACTCTGGACCTAAGCCTTTGCTTTCCTTCTTAACTTCATTTGTCTGTCTGTCTGTCTGTCCGTTCGTCTATCTGTCTGTCTGTAGGTCTATCTGTTTGTCTGTCCATCCATCCACCCACCCATCCATCCATCTATCTTTCCATCTATCCATTTATCCATCTGTCTATTCATCTACCAATCCATCCATTCACCCATCTCTATTATTTAACCCGTCTCTGGGTCTGAGCCTTTGCCTTCCTTCTTAACTTCATCTATCTATCTATCTATCTATCTATCTATCTATCTATCTATCTATCTATCTATCCATTCAACCATCTACCTATCCTTTCCATCGAGCACATGGAGGGAAGGCCGAGGTTGGCCCATGCTGGGTGTCCAAGCGCCCATGAAGAGAACCACAGGGAGAGCGGGCGAGACCTTGAACTCGGGCTCCTTCTTGGAGAGGCGCTTGAGCTCCCGGCTGAGCTTGAAGGCGGTCAGCATGGCGTCCTCGCTGGCCACGGAGAGGTGGGCCCGGCTGGCAATGCCCTTGTAGGTGTTGATGCGCGACAAGGAGAACTTGAGCAGGTCGAACTTGCGCCCGTTGGAGCACTCCAGGCAGGCGCAGGAGACCTTGTGGGGCGGCGCGATGGCATGGCCCTTGCCCAGCAGCGTGACCACGATCCCGTAGAGGTCCTTCTCGCAGGCCAGGGTCAGCGGGGTCACGCCGGGGGCGAAGCGGGAGTCGTCGATGGCGTTGTCGAAGAAGGCCAGCGAGAAGGACTTGGTGTCCACCTTCAGGCTCTTCTCCTGGTCCAGACGGTCCAGCAGCAGCTTCACCACCGCCGGCTGGTTGGTGTCCACCGCCACCAGCAGGGCCTCATGGACCTAGAGGCGGAGGGAGGGTCGTGGGTCCCCAAAGGTCATCCAGTCCAAGCCCCTTCTCCCAGGAAGGAAGACACAATGCAAGCCTTCCTGACACATGGCCCCCCAACCTTTGTGGTTAGATGGATGGGTGGATGGATGGATGGATGGATGGATGGATGGATGGATGGATGGATAGATAGATAGATAGATAGATAGATAGATAGATAGATAGATAGATAGATAGATAGATAGTTGGATGGGTGGATTGATGGATGGATGGATGGATAGATAGATAGATAGATAGATAGATAGATAGATAGATAGATAGATAGTTGGATGGGTGGATTGATGGATAGATATAGAGGGATCGATGGATAGATGGATGGATGGATGGATAGATGGATGGATAGATGGATGGATGGATGGATGGATGGATGGATGGATGGACAGATAAATAGATAGAATCTTAGAGCTGGAAGGGACTCCTGAAGGCCATAACATCCAACCCTTTCTGCCATCAAGGAAGACACAATCCGAGCCTTCCCGACAGATGGCCACCCAACCTTTGTGGGTAGATGGTTGGATAGATCCCTAGAGTTGGAAGGGACCCCCAAAGGCCATCCAGTTCAACCCCCTTTTGTCAGGAAGGAAGACACAACCCACGTCCTCCCAACACATGGCCATCCAGCCTCTGTGGGGAGATAGATGGATAGATAGATAGACTGGTAGATGGAAGAAAGGATGGTTGGATGGATAGATAGATGGGCAGATAGAGGATGTTAGAGTTGGAAGGGACTCCCAAAGGCCATACAGTCCAACCCCTTCTGCCAGGAAAGATCACACAGTTTAAGCCTTCCTGACACATGGCCATCCAGCTTCTGTGGGTAGATAGATGGTTGGATGGATAGACGGACAGATAGATAGACAGATCCCTAGAGCTGGAAGGGACCCCCAAAGGCAATCCAGAGAAATAGTCAGTTGATAGATGGAATGGAAGGATAGATGATAGAGATGATAGATGGATGGATGGAGGGATAGATAGATTGACAGACAGATGGACGACTAGAACTGGGACTCCCAACAACCACCCAGTCCAACCCCCTTCTGCCAGGAAGGAAGACAACATTCAAGCCCTCCTGACAGATAGCCATCCAGCCTCTGCTTAAAATGCTCCAGAGAAGGAAACTCCTCCGGGCTCCCACTGGTGAGCATCTCCTACCTGGCGGAAATTGAACTTGACCATGCGTAGGAGGGTCCTGGTCATCTCCTCGCCGCCCGTCCGGATGGCCAAGTTGAGGGCCTCTCGCCACGACCGGTCCTCGGCCTCGTCCAGCTGGCGGAGCACCCCGTCAGTCACCTGCAGGAGCTGCTGGACTCGCACCAGGTGCCCGTCCTGGATGGCGGCCAGC